>NC_031786.1:10324129-10328934 GCF_001522545.3 Parus major | reverse complement strand
GATGGATGGATGGATGATGGATGGATGCAGCAGTCACAGAGCATGGCCAAGGAGCAGTGGGATGGAGTTGGGGAGGATGGAGGCTCTGTGTGTGTAGGAGCTCCAGCCTGATCCGTATGGCTAATGTCCCAGCTCCTGGATCTGTGCAGTGGGACTGGGAATGGCAGAGAAGTGCTGTTGTCAAACACACAGAGGCAGAAATGGGGACAGTTTGGGACCATAATCCCTAAAAGGGGGAAGGTCAGGTCACACCTTGTCCTGCCACACTTGTCAAGTTTCCCAGCAGCTGGAGTCTGACCTGTGTCCCTTCTGCTGATGGAGCTGAGAGCTCCATCTCCTCCTCCTGCTCACATCTCTGCCATGGCCACTCCTCTCTCCTGACTCCCGAGCTCTCACATTCCTCCACATCAGGTTTAGCTCATTCACCAGGAGGTGATGATGATGAACTGCAGGAGTGCAGTCAGGAGCAGGGCTGGGAGGGATGGCCCTGCTCAGACTGGTACCACAGAGCTGAGTCCCTCTGACTTGAGTAGAGGCTTTGGAGGTTTCCTGTGGGAAAATCCACAGGGGAACCCATATTTAGATGCTCTGGGAACGTGGTGCCCAACTGGGATTGACTCTCAGCATCTTCAGGGCTCCAGACCCTGTGAGGTGTGGGCTGTGGCTCAGGCCAGCAGGTTTGGGATTTTTCAGGACACACATTTGACACCACGGTGGCAATTTACAGTCCAAACCCTTCCATCTGCAGTTAAGGTACTTCAGATAAAGCTGCTCAGAGTTTCCCCAGGGAGCAAACCCAACCAAGCCCACTGTCTACCCAGCTGTGCCATTCTGTAGCTGTGGACAGGTAAAATCATTTCTGTAGCAGGTTTGAGTCTCCCTGTTGGCCTCTGTGTCTTGCTAGATCAATTATTGTTTGTTACCTCCATTAGATCTTCAGGAGAAAGGCAGAAACACAATCTTTTTCTTCCATTAATCAGAGCAGTTTACAGAAAACATCAATTTAAAATGTTAAGGCCAATTTGCAACTGGTATTGACAACAATTAAATTGGCCTCCAGAAAGTTGCTTTTTGACACTGTGAAGAATGAAATCTTTATAAGCACATTCTGCATGGTGAGCCTCTCCTGGTTCCTGATTGCTGATCCTATCACACTCCATGGAAGTGTAAACAGAGGTGAGGAGCTGGAAGCAAAGCTCCATTAAGAGCGTGCCAGAATCAGTAAACTTCCCTTCCTCTCTAGCTGGACCCCTGCCCAGATATTGCAACTCAATCTGTGCTCTGCTTCCATCACTATCAGCTTCCTTTAGTTCCCAGCTGTTTTGTTTTGTTTTGTTTTTACTTTAAACTGCACAGAAATGTTCTGGAACAAAGGTTCTCTGCTTTATCCTTGGCACTGTCTCCTGGAGCAGTGAAGTCCAGAGGTGCCCAGTGGCCACAGCCCTCACGAGAGTGGTAGCCACAGGCTCTGTAAGTGACCCTTGCCATGGAAAACCATGGAAAACCAGCTCAGCTTCCAGAGGGGTGCCAGTGCAGGTGATGCTGGAGAAGTGACCTGGCTAAATTCCAGGGAGGCAGTCCTTGGGTGTGTGACGAGACCCTGGCCTGGCCTCGGGTGTGGAGCTCTCACAGACCTTGCACAGGGGAAATGGGAACGTGCACCAGGCACTGCTGAAGCCTCTGAGAACCTGCTGGAGGAGGTTCTGCTTTAGCACCCACATCCCCAAGGGCTCCCAGTGCCTCTCCCTGGCTCTGCTCAGCCAGAGCAAAGAGCTGAGGCCAAGACTTCACCTTCCCTTTTCTTGCAGCAAATTTCTCTACCTGAGGCAGCCTCTCCTCTCCATATCTCCAGGGCATTCCCTCCTTCTGGAACGTGCTGGGGATATTTTCTGGAGGGCTGCAGAGGAAGTTTCCTCTAAGCTGACACACAGCAGGAAGGTTTGGCTCATGCTGAAGATGATTTTATTGTTGTCTGCAAAAAACCCCTTTTATCCTTGGCACAGGCCCTGTTTCCTTCTGGCCCTTCAGCCACGTTGGGAATTGAGTGATTCTTGCCTCACTTTCCCTTCCCTGAAGCTTTAATGCCCTCAGACCACCTGACTTGTTCTGGGCACCTGAAAGGCTCCCCCAGGGTTATTTTTGAGCAGCCCTAAGAAGGAACGATGCCCTCCTGCAGAAAAGGACACATCCAACCGCTCGTGCTGTTTGATTTAAAATATTTGAGGAGGAAGGGAAAGGGAGTACATCTGTCACAATCTCACTTACAATCAGCAAAGTTAATGGAAAGATTCCTCCTGGCTCTCCTGGGCTTTGGACAAGGCTCTGTGCTGCAACATTAGCAAATAATGAAGTTCACATCTCATCAAATCCTCCTCAGGAAAATAATTCTAAAATATGTGGCTGGCCTTTTGCAGCTCTCCCCAAATCTGTCCCTGGTTTGTCAGCTGTGCCAACACCTCTATCTCTGGTGTTAAATCACTGCTGTAGATAAGAGCTGCTCTCTAAAAGAAACCCCCACAGATGTTCCATCACTGCCAGTCCCAAGTGCTGCCCCAGGGCTCAGAGAGGCTCCTCCCAAAAGCACTGAGATAAATATTAAATCTCCAGAACGTGGCTTTCTGCCCAGTGTCTGCTGACTGCAGGAATGCACGGAACCAGAGAATCTCCTGAGCTGGATCCACAGGGATCATGGGTCCAGCCCCTGGCCCTGCCCAGACCCCCAACAATCCCATCCCTGGAGCTCTGTCCAAGCTCTCCTGGAGCTCTGGCAGCCTGGTGCCCATTCCCTGGGGAGCCTGGGCAGTGCCAGCACCCTCTGGGGGAGAACCTTTCCCTAAATCCAGCCCAAACCTCCCCTGGCACAGCTCCAGCTGTTCCCTGCACCCTGTCCCTGTCCCCGAGGTTGGAGCTGCAGCCCCTGGGGAGCTCTGCCCTCTCTGACCCAAAGGCACAGTCAGAGGTGCCCTCTCTCTGGGGCTGCTCTCTGTGTGTTTCTCCTCCTTGGTGACCCCCTGAGAGATACAGGAGTGACTCCAGGTGTGGCACAGCTGGAGGAGCTTTCCTGTCACCCCTCCACTGCTGTCCTGTGCTCTCCTCAGTCCCTGGGCAGGGGCAGAGGTGGATGAGTCCACCCAGCTCTCCACTTGTCTCCACTCACCTGGCAGGATTCTGAGTGGATTTATCCATTAAAGGATTCAGGTGGGATCAGTGTGGGATCCAACCAGCGCTGCTGAAGGGAATGGAGAGCTCAAGTGAGGGTTGGACAGGCTGAGTCACTGTGGAATGTTCTGGAATGCAGCAGGGTGAGTGTGTAGCACCGTGGCTGTCACTCCACATCTGTGAGGTCACGGTGTCCCTCAGGAGGCTGGCAGTGACCCAGGACAGGGCCAGCAGCCCTGGGGAGCAGCCCCAGCACTCCTGTCCTGGCACACAACCCGTGGACTTTGCCCAGAGGAGCTGGCAGGGGCTGGGGCTGGATCTGGGTCACTCTGGAGCTCCCCATGGCTGGGGAGGGCAGGCAGGACAAGGCATGGGCAGCAGTGCCAGAATCCAGTGCTGATCTGGGGGAGTGAGAACTGAAAAAAATCATCAGGACCCTCCTCCTTTCCAGCTGTGCACTTCAGCCAGAAGGACAAAGCTTCTGGTTTCTTCTCTGCAGCAGAACCCAAAGATCTTGAGACATTTGGTCCTCCTGTGCTTGGGCTGGGGTTCAGTGTGAATCATTAAGGTTGGAAAAGACCTCCAAGATCATCAGTCCAACCTCCCCTGAGGAGCTGCTTTGCTGCCCGTGGTGCTCAGTGAGACTCTGGCAGTTTGGGGAGTGCTGAGCTCTTCCCACAAGTACAAACTCTGCTCCTTGAGAGTTCTGATGGATGATGGCACCCAAATTCTGAGAGCAGAGTTCCTGCTCTCACCTGTGGGCTGTGGTGCTGCTCTCACAGCTCCTCCAGTGTCCAGGCTCACCCTGCAGGAGCTGACAGGCCCTGGTCACTCCACAGGGATCGCTCTGCTGGCACAGACGTGCTCCCAGCCCTGTGCTCGGTGGCAGGTGACACCTGTGAACATCACTCCAACATAATTGTCAAACTGATACTTGGTGGAGCTGATGAAATATTTACCTTGGAGCAGCTGTCAGGCCATTAATGTTTCACTGGCTGCTGCCAGCCCGCTCCTGATTTACGCTCCTGAATTGTTTATGAGGTTTAATTGCGCTGCCCTCTTCAATCAGGGCTTTACTGGGGCACTTACAATTAGCAACAACTGCTCTGCCCTGCTCCTGAGGGCACCCCTGGCCACAGAGCAGGAGGTGGCACAGCACTGAGCCTGCACCAGCCCTCCCAGGTGCCCCATCCCATCCCTTCAGCGTGGCCTGGGGTCCCTGGTGCCACCCTGCTGTGCCACAGGCTCAGGGCACGGTGGCACTGCTGTGGTGCTGTGGCCAAGCTCCCTCCTTGGGGACTCTGCATCCAGTTTGGGGACAGCATCCAGAGGGGACTCCTTCCATCCCTGAGGGCTGCTGGCTCAGCTCAGGGTGGGCAGAGACACGGGACCAAGTGCAGATGTTGGCTTTGTGGGATGGGAATCCTGTGGATGTGAAGCCCTGGCCCCTGCAGGGCACCAGCTCCTGCTCCTGAGGCACATTGCTCTCCTTGACCTATTTGCTCATTACCTCCACAAATGTGATTTTGATTAAGGAATTTTCCTAAGTAATTACTCTGGCACTAGCAAAACAGAAAATAGTCCAAAAAGCAAGGTGGCCTGGAGGCTGCCCTGAAGGCTCCTTGCTTTGCCAGGGAGGGGAGCAA
>NC_031786.1:10319630-10323490 GCF_001522545.3 Parus major | reverse complement strand
CTGGATGGGATTTGAGGCCCCTTCCAACCCAAACCATTCCATGACTGATTCTATGATTCTATGAGTCCATGATTCTATGCTTCAATGATTTTATGATTCCATGGCTCTATAATTCTATGATTCTTTTATTCTGTGTTTCTAATATTCCATGATTCTATGATTCTATAATTCCATATTTCTATGATTCTACATTTCCATGATTCTACAATTCCCTGATTCCATGATTCTGTGACTCTGTGATCCCCTGATCCCATGATTTCATGATTCCATGACTCTATGATTCCACATTTCTATGATTCCATGATTCCCTGATTCCATGATTCTGTGATTCTGTGTTCCCATGACTTCATGATTCTATGATTCCATATTTCTATGATTCTACAATTCCATGATTCCATGATTCTGTGATCCCCTGATCCCATGATTCCATGATTCCGTGACTCGATGATTCCATATTTCTATGATTCTACAATTCCCTGATTCCATGATTCTGTGATCCCATGATTCTATGATTCCACATTTCTATGATTCCATGGTTCCCTGATTCCATGACTCTATGATTCCATATTTCTATGATTCCATGACTCTATGATTCCATATTTCTATGATTCCATGATCCCATGATTCCATGATTCCATGACTCTATGATCCCATATTTCCATGATCCCACGATTCCATGGCTCAGACAAATGCAGCTGTCCCACAGCCTGCAGAGGGGGCCAAGGCTGAGCTCTCCTCCCCTCAAGAGAAGCACAAAAATAATGGTGCCACCTTTAAGATGAAAGCAAGTGGCAGAGTTCCTCCCTGTGAGAGTAACTCCCTGGTAAACAAAGCCAGCACTGCCTTTCTGCTGATCTGCCTCAGCCCTCAGCAGCTCTGGGGAGCGCTGCCAAACACACAGGGACTCATTCCAAGGCCTCGGCAGGGAAAATATAAATATCCCTCTGGTTAATTTTGGGTGCCATCATCCATCAGTGGCTGTCTGGTGTGATTTAGCTCCTTGCCACCTCCTGACAGCATGGGCAGGGGAGCATTCCCATGAAATGCCACACTGGTTCTTTTTCCCAGCTGCACGTTCAGGTGAAGGAAAGGGTGGTGGGACCATGGTGGGGACAGGAGTTACCTGGAGCTGTCCCTGCTGGGCTGGCTGGGTGTGACCAGAGCTGCAAACTGTTGGAGTCAGAGGCACAGAGTGTGCCCTTATCTCTGATAGCTGGCTCTGACATCCAAAAAAACACTGAATTTCATATAGCACCCTGAAAACAACTGTTAAATAGAAAAACTAAAAGTGTGTGTAGATTAGGGAGTTTTCTTACGTCACTGGGTGAAAAAGCTAAAGTTTAGAGTATAAACTAATTTAGAAAACAGAAGACAAGATGAAGGATTCAGGGTGTTGTCTCTTGTACTTCTTTCTGCTTCATCTTCTTGTAGAGGTTTTTGGGTAGTAATAGATGGTTGGATAGAAGATGCTGCAGTGCAGCACACAGGTGTTGGGTCATTGGGTCATTAAGAAAAATAATTTATGTGTCTATTGTTAATTGGGTGAAAAAAAGTGTAAAGGTAAAAGAACTGCATATTTTGGGGCCATTTTGTGCTATTCAAGCCAACTTGAGCCAAAGCTGTGCTGGGTGAACTTGTGCAGAAAGTCTGGGGAAGACCTGCCAAGGCTTTTGGTTATATATTAATTAACAGGAGAAACGAGAAGCTAACGAGCTTTTGGAGTATCCTTCCTGAAACAGAACTGAGATAAGGGAAACTCCCCCTTGAGGGGGGATCCCAGAGGGGCTCAGCCCTGAGGAGGCTGAGATCCCACAGCAAGCAGCAGTAAAACAATACAAACAGTGCCAGGAGGAGCTGCAGGGCATGGCCAGCTGGGACAGGCACCCAGGAAATGCTCATGGGATCCTGGAATGGTTGGCTTGGAAGGGAATTTACTGATTGTCCAGTTTCAGCTCCCCTGCCATCAGCCATGGGTTCATTGGGAATGGGCACTTTTATCTGAATGCTGTGCTGGGAACAGGGGCAGGGACAAAGCCAAGGACAAGGCCACAAAGAGGAAGGAAGGTGCAGAAAAACAACCAGGAGGATTCCCAAAAGCCCCTACAGGTGCCACAGGAGAATGAGTGGGCAAGATCCCAAAAGATTCTGAGTCTCTGAGTGTGATGTCCCCTCTCAAAATGGTTTAAAGAAGGATCTGGACACTTCAGCACTTTATAAACTTCAGCACCATCTCCATCCTCAGGCACAGGAAGTACTGACAAGAGCTTTTCCCTGCCTTTCCTGATGTCAGCAGGATTTGCCCCATAAGTCCTGGCTTTTCTTTCCTGATTGCTGCTCCCTTTGAGATGGGAATTTTTGAAGTTGTTCTTCCCAAATCCTTTGCTTCCAGAGGAAAGCAGAAACCATGAATGACTCTGAGGGTGTGAAACAGAACAAGTTGCATCCTTGGACTGTGAATTCCGTACACCCATTTATTTACTCACAATTATAAACAGAGCACTTCATAAATATTTATAAGGAGGCTCCCAAGGCCCAGCTGAGAAAATCAGTGTTATCACCATTTCTGAGTGCTCAGCCTGAAGCACAGGCAGAGACATTGCTGGAATTGTGCCCTTTTACAGAATTCCTGTAAGGTTTGGCCCAAGAACCCCCAGTTCCTGTATCCCCCTCATGTTTAGAAGGAATTGTGCAGTTTTACTGAATTCCTGTCAAAGCTGGGCCTAAGAACCCAGAGTTCCTGGATCCCCCTCATGTTTAACAGGGAATTGTGCAGTTTTACAGAATTCCTGTAAGGTTTGGCCCAAGAACCCCCAGTTCCTGGATCCCCCTCATGTTCAGCAGCCTGGGTAGCTCAGCTGTCCCACGGAGCTGGGATTTGTGGTCCCAGACTCTGGATCAAGCTAGTCCTGGCAGAAGTCAGGAGCAAATTTCCCTGGGATGGTGTTTGAGGCAGGTCTGGACAGCTTTAGTCATGCACAGCTGACCCTCCAAAGGTGTTCTGATCTCAGGGAATTGTTATCTCCAGCCTTAATTCCCTGCTGGGACAGTCACTCCTCAGTACTCTCCCTCCCCCTGGGAAGAGCAGGTTCTCTCCCCCTTCTGCTGATACCCTTGAAGCCTGGGAGGTGTGATCAGCTCTCCCTTTGCCCTTAATCACTTTCCTTAGCCTACATAATTAAATTCCATCAGGTATTGCAGCTAATTTTTGAGGAGCTCCCGAAGAACAAAAGCCAGTTTGGTCGCAGGCAAACAGAACAAATTAATTAAGAGGGGAATATTAGGCCCTCCTGTAAATGAGATTCCAGCAGAGGCAGCACAGCTTGGCTGGCTCTGGTGCTCCTCAGCCCCTGAGCAGCTGCTCAGTTCCAGGGGTACAAAGTGTTCAGGGACACAGCACGGGAGGGGATGGGGCTTGGAGCACTCCTGGGATTCATCCCAAAGCAGGACACAGGGAACTGCTGGTGTAGAACCTCATTAGAAGAGAGCTTGGGCCAGCAGATTCCTTCAGTGTGCTCTGGGAATGGCTCCCTGTCCTATCCCTGCAAATCTGACCCCAATAAAAGTGGTGTTACTTGGGTGGGGAGAATTCCAGGGATGCAGGGGCAGCCACAGCTGCTCTGGACACCCTGTGCCAGCCCTCCCCACCCTCTCAGGGAACAATTCCTTCCCAATATCCCAACCCAACCCTGTCCTCCTTCAGCTTAAGGCCATTCCCTTTATCCTGTCACAGCCCCTGAGAAAAATCCCTCTCCACCCTTCCCGAAAGCCCCTTTGGGGGGCTCATGGCAGGAACTCCTGGGCATTGGTGTCCTGCAGCTCTTCCAAACCCCCACTGCTCCCTGCTCAGCTGAGGAGCTTTC
>NC_031786.1:10318892-10319373 GCF_001522545.3 Parus major | reverse complement strand
GGAGAACAGACAGGCAGCTACTCCTGATCCCTGTTTTGAATGCTCTGCCTGCCTCACCTCCTGTCAGAAAGGAAAAAAGCAGTGCCAGAAGTTTCGTGACCACTTCAGAACCATCCCAGCCTGGGAATCCCCAGGAACTCTCAGCTCTGTGTGTGGCATCTCCCTTTGCTGCTCTCCCTCTCCCCAGGCTGCTTTTCCATACTCCAGTAAGGAGTGGTTGGGTTTAGAGAAGATCCAGGACAGATAAAGGCTTGATCTCTCTGGCCTGGCAGGACAGGAGCAGACTGAGGCTCATTCTGACCTCAGTGAGGACAATTTGAGGAAATTAGCTCTGAGAAGGGAGAACAGGGTGGGGCTTGGAGAGCAGAACCCTTTGAGGGGCAGTTCCTGGCCGTGTTTGCACTCTCTGGAGAGCAGGGGCTGCACAGGCTCAGCACAGCAGCAGAGAGCACCTGGAGCCCTTCCCTTTCCTTGTCCACCT
>NC_031786.1:10312257-10316762 GCF_001522545.3 Parus major | reverse complement strand
GTCCCAGCACCCCGAGCAGCCCCAGGGCTGTGATGCTCTGATGCTTCTCCCACCATGGCTCTGTCACACCCTCCAACTGCTCCCAAGAGATTTCTGCCAGGGAACTGCTGCCTCTGCTTTTTATTTTTTTTCCCTTTCTTTATCTTCTGTGTTTCTTTTCTTTTTTTCTCATTTTTTCTGCCCCTTTCCCTTCCCTGCTGCTCAGTAAACAGGGAGGGCTGCCAAGGACCAGCTCCCAGCAGCCCAGCAGAGATTCCTGCCCTGAGCCTGAGAGCTGTGCAGTCCTTCCCCAGCTGGGATGGGATGAAGACCAGAGGAATTCTGGAATCCCAAACCCCCTGGGATGTGGGACAAGGGCACTCTGTGCATGTCACAGTCCCTTGGTGGTGCCACATGGACACAGACCCTGGGATCACAACAGCCCCAGCCTGGTGCCTGGAGCCTGCCAGGAGGGAAGAGCGGCCTTGAGCTGGCAGGAAGGAGTTAAAGCTGATTTTTCTGAGGGCTGTGATGGCACTGGGCTGGATGAAGCTGTGTGCACAGGGCTGTGAAAGCTGCAGCACTCAGTGACTGATATTCTCTGGACAGAACACCTCAGAGCAGCCTGCAGTGGATCCAGCAGGGTGGCAGAACATCCTCAGCCTCTGCCAGAGGCTTCCCTGAGAGGCTGCTGAGCAGGAACGTGTGGAGTGCTCAGCATGAGAGAACAAACTCAGGGCCTGCAGATACCAGGAGGAGAATTCTTCTCTTTCTCTTGAGTCACAGAATCCCAGGGTGGTTTGGGTTGGAAGGACCTTAAAACTCATCCCATCCCACCCCAGCCATGGCAGGGACACCTTCCCCTGGCCCAGGAGCTCCCAGCCCTGTCCAGCCTGGCCTTGGGCACTGCCAGGGATCCAGGGGCAGCCCCAGCTGCTCTGGGCACCCTGTGCCAGGGCCATCACAGATGTGGTGAAAGCACAAACAAATCAAGGCTATAAAATATCTCTACAGAAGCACAGAATTCCCTGAGCTGGAAGGGACCCACAAGGATCAGAGTCCAATCCCTGGCCCTGCACAAACACCCCACCAATCCCACCCTGGGCATCCCTGGGAGATTGTGGATGACTCTGGCAGCTCTGAAGGGTTTGGCAGAGAGCAGGATTGGAGTAGATGTAAAGAAAAGATTCTTCTCTGTGAGGGTGGGCAGGGCTGGCACAGCTGGGGCTGCCCCTGGATCCCTGGCAGTACCCAAGGCCAGGCTGGACAGGGCTGGGAGCTCCTGGGCCAGGGGAAGGTGTCCCTGCCATGGCTGGGGTGGGATGAGTGGGATTTGAGGTCTCTTCCAACCCAAACCTCCCTGGGATTCTGTAAAGGGCAACATCCACGGGCCCCTCCTCCTGCTGTGGAGAAAGGCTTTCATGGCTTTAGGGGCTTTAGGGGCTTTAAGTTTTGCTCTTTGGGGACCATCAGAGCTCCAAGCCACGTCTGTGTCCCTGGGGAGGAGAAGCAGCCCACGGGATCAGGGCTGTTCCAGCCCTCCAGTGGGTTTTGTGCTGCCCAGAACGTGCTCATGGAGAGCTGGAGAGGGGCTGTGATTTATTTTCTTATCCATGTAATCCCCTCCTTTTGAAAGTGCTTTTATCTGAGCAGAGCATGAGCTCATCTCTGCATTTCTGTCATCCCACGTTGCTGCTGAGACCCTCCAGCGCTGCACTCCTGGGTTTTGCTTTCACAGAGTCATTTTTTAAAGTTAACAGAACCTAAAAGTGCTGTTTCCTGAAGCCTCTTCCAGCCTGTTCCAGCTCACAGGGGGTTTCAAAGTCAAGGACAGCTGCTGTAGTTAGTGGAGTAAACAATTAACAAAGGAGATGTTCCCTGGGTCACTGGAGCCAGCACAGCTTTGAGCTTCACTCTGCAGCTTTCCCAGCACCAGGGAAATGCAGGAGCCCGGGCTGGCCTCGTGCAGCTCAGTGCTCTGGGTTTGGCTGGCTCTGCTGTGCTGGAAGGGGCAACTTTTGGCAGGGCTGCCCCTTTGGACAGCTCCAAACCTCGTGCCAGGGAAAAGTCCCCTGTTCTTGTCTCGGGAACTCTTCCAGGATGAGTCGTTTTCCACAGAGCCCAGCTGCTGGCCAGTGATTTCACCTGAAACTTCCAGGATTTGGTTGTGAGCAGGGAGCTTTTACCCGGCCTGGTTGCAGGGAAGGGTGGAAGAAGTGATGCAAATCCCCCCTGAAGGCTGAAAATGCAGGAGTCCCAGCAGAATAAATCAAAAGGAAAAGTGAGGATCTCTCAGTTTTCCAGCTGGAATGATCCTCCTGTTCTGTTTTGAACCCAAACTCCCTGATCCTGGCCTGGGTTGTTCTGTGTTTTCTGTGTCCTTGGAGAGCTCACCCAGCCCTGGGACACAGCTCTGCCCTGTGCTCCTGCAGGAACATCCCAAACCCTGGGATGAAGCAGGGAAGGATGTTCCAAAGGCCTGGCAGGAGAAAAAGGGACAAAAAGGAAGAAATTCTTTTGAAAGAGGGTGAAATTATGGGTGGATTGTCACATTTACTGCTCTCCAAACGCCCCAAGAGTGCAGCCAGGGGGGCTCTGCTGCCAGGGAGCAGCAGGACAAGAGGAAAAGCCCCCAAGTTGTGCCAGGGGAAGTTAAGACTGGATAAAAGGGACAATTTCTCCATGGAAAGGGTTTCAAAGCCCAGAACAGGGTGCTCAGGGGGTTCAAAAAGCCAGATGTGGCACTTGAGGCTGTGGTTTGAGTGGTTGGACTTGGTGATTTCAGAGCTCTTTTCCAACCTTAATATTCCTGTGATTCTCTGATTCCTGGGGCAGGGAACTTGGCTCTCCTTAGCCCACCCAGGGTGATTTAAGCTACAGAATATCTGTAGGACATGGAAAAATCTGATATTCCCTGCTCTGATTTGGAATACATCCCTCTCATGTCTGGCTGTGCAACGCTGACAGCTCACCCCAAGCACCACTGAACTCCTTCCAGGGCCTTTTTTGGGCACATTTCCGTGTGCTGGACAGTCAGCAGTGCCAGAAGGATGGTGTTAAACAGACAAAACTCGGTGGTGGAGCCCTCACTGAGCTGTTTGTGACAAGTGTGAGAGGTGCCAGCTGGCTCCTGCTTTCTGGGTGGTTTGGAGAAGGAAAATGGGGACATTTGGTGTCTCAGTGGCATCCCTGGGATGAGATTACCTCTGTAACCTCTGTTAATTTGCACCCCAAGAGAAGCTCCCCAGGTGCCTGACGTGGCTGCAAACATTTTCCTCAAACTTGTAGCCATGTGTGACACCCACAAATTCCCCAGACTGGGAGGTCTGGGGTGTCTCTGGCTGTCCTGGGCAGCTCTGGGGGCAGGAACTGATGGGTTTGGGTCTGGAGCTGAGCCTCCCTCGCATCCCAAGTTGCCCCAGTGTGAGTGGCAGGACAGGGGATGGGGCAGGGCACTCTGCAAACACCTCCCAGCAGCTCATGCCCTTGGTCTCAGGCTGTTTCCTGTGTAAAGCAGCTCCAAAAGGGTCACTCCAGCTCTGTAATGTGGGAAACATCCCCAAAAGGATCACCCCAGCAGAAATGAGCGGCACCAGAAGCAGGGAGGCTGTGGATCCTCCAACCACCCCCCAAAAATGAAAGGATTTTTTCTTCTCCTGCAGAGATCTGTCTGACCATATCCCCGTGTGAGGAGCTGGATGTGAGGGCTCCTCCCTGGGAGCAGGGCTCTTTTCCCCAGGGCAGTTTGTGGTGAGGCTGAGGTCAGATCTCTGTACATCTTGCAAAAGTCTGTCCACGCCAGTCCCTGTCTGCCCTTCTCGGGGTGATGTAATCTGTGCTCAGTAATAACATTTCCAAGAGGTGGATAACAGCATTTTAGTTCAGCTCTAATAATTCTGTTAAAGCAGAGCCAGGGATGTAATTGCAGTTTGTGGCTGAGGTTGTTCCATATGTGTGTTCTGTAGGATGCTTTTGTAATGAAATGTTCCCTCCGAGCTCCGTGCCCTGAAGAATTTTGAATTATTGTGTGGCAGGCAGAGCACTCTGCTGTCTTGTAACCAGAGGAGAGGGGGGAAAGAAGTGAAATTCCACCTTGTTTCAGTCTCTGCTGGCAGTTTGGAGTTGTGTAAGTGTTGATCTCGCTTTGCTTTGGTGCCACAGCTCTGCCCCAGCCCCAAAGCCGGGGAGCGAGTGCTGAGTCCAGGGGCTCACAGGCATTGGAGCACCAGAGCAGGGAGCAAAAGAGCAGGAAAAGCCTCTTCCAGAAGGTCAAACACAGGGCTCTGGGCAGCACTTTAAATCTGATCCCAGCCAGGATAACTGAGATGTAAAATCCGCATGGGCAGGGAGCAACACGTGTGCCGTGGGATCAGGCAGGGGCTGCTTTGCTTTGGGGGCTGTTTGTGCTCTGGGGCCCCATCAGGAGCAGCTCTGGGGCCGGGGTTTCATTCCCAGAGCCCCAAAATGGGCAGGCAGGGACCCCTGGGCAAACGAGGACACGTGGAAGGGCCACGGCTGCGGGTGAC
>NC_031786.1:10308454-10311604 GCF_001522545.3 Parus major | reverse complement strand
CAGTGATTCTATGAAAAATCCCTGACATCTGAAATAAAATGGAATACATTCCATCTACACCAGCTTTTCAAGGACTTTGGCATTTTTTAGCTCTATCACCATAGGGCAGAGGGCAACACCGAGGTTCAGCCTGGTCACTGGGAACATCTGGGATGAGTTCCAGGAGCTGCTTCCCAGCCCATGGCCCAGGCAGCTCCAGCAGCTCAGGGCTGAGCCCCCTCTGGCAGCTCTGGAAGGACTCCCAGCACCTCGGGGAGAGCACAGCTGGAGGCAGAAAGGAGATGGAAATGGGGAATTTCCTGGTCTGGCTCCCACTGCTCTGCTGGGCACCTGCATTTGGGGCTGCTCCAAGGGACCCTGCACATCCAGTGGGAAACACCCTGCACAAGCTGGGATTGTGGCAAATAAATTGAATAACAACACCTGGATCTGGCCCCCAGCAGCCCCCAGGCCCTTCTAAAAGGAAAAGCCATTCCCAGAATTCTCCCAGAATTTTACAAGGCCAAAAGAAATGATCACAAGTGAGCAGGAAAAAATAAAACAACAGAAAAATAAACCATAAAGCAAACTTAGCATCCTATAATACATCCATGGAAAAGGAAAAGTCATGCTGCTTGAAGTCTGCAAATTTGAGTTTCTCCTGGGAAAATGTAGCTCCTGTTCAAATGCTAATGGCTCGTTATCACAGGGATGTTTTAATTGAACTACAATGTTCCATAAGCAGGGGCAGAGCAAGGTTCAGAGAGCAAATGGCTGATGAACAATCCTCAATCTGCCAGCAAATGTTTGCTTTTTTATAAACTTCCCCTTCTTGATCTGTCTTAAGCAGATTCTCCAAAGGGACCTGTAAAAGGCAGCTGATTTCAGCTGGAGGTAGCAGCAATATTTGTGTGGTTCTTTTATCCTGGTTTCAAACAGGGGATTTCTGGCACTGCTCAGAGCCACAGTGGCTGGCTCTGAGAGCACAGAAATTCCTGGGACAGGAGCAGAACTTGGCTCATTGGAAAGCAAAGATGCAGCGTATTTTAGAATAGTGATAAAGGAAATCCAGTTGGGCATTGCAGCCCCAGAGCTCCTCAGGACCAGCATGAACATCTCATGGAGCACAAAGAATTCCAGGCACCCAGAGCTCTGCCTCCTTTCCAGGGAATCCAGGAGGCAGAGCTTGCAGGAGGGAGGCAGGAAGAAAAGGGAGAGAACCCACAATGTTTGCCATGGAAGTAGAAAATCCTTCTGTCTTTTTTCTGGGGGAAATTCTCAGGGAATTTCTGGTGGATTTCTGGTTTTTTGTCACCACCTCACATTGCCACAGCTGTGAGGAGAGAATTGGGAGCTGCAGGCACTCCCAAAGCTGTGGAAACCCTTTGGGTGTGTTTGGTGAGGTCTCCAGGGAGTGCTGGGCTGACCTTGAGCAGAACAAGCCCGTGTGGGAAGGGAGTGGGATGGCTCCTCTATTAGATGGGAATGAAGGTTTGTCAGAAGTGTCCTGAGCACCTCCTGGGAGCTCCTCAGGCTCTCCAGCACCATCCCTGGGGTGGCAGAGCCTGTGCCAGCCTCTCCTGGCCTGGCCCCTGCTGGGGATGGGGCTGGAGCCTGCCCTGACCCACTGGGGGAGAACAGAGGGGTCAGGGGAGAGCACAGAGAGGACCTGGAGGCACCAAATGATCCGAGGGATGGAGCAGCTCTGCTGGGAGGGAAGGCTGGGAATGTTCACCTGGACAGGAGAAGCTTTGGGATGAGCTCAGTGTGGCCTGAAGGAGCCCCAGGAAACATGGAGAGGCTTTTTACAAGGGCTGGGGGGACAGGACACAGGGAATGGCTCCCAGTGGCAGAGGGCAGGGCTGGATGGGATTTAGGACAGGAATCATTCACTGGGAGGGTGAGGAGGGCTGGCACAGGGTGCCCAGAGCTGCTGGGGCTGCCCCTGGATCCCTGGCAGTGCCCAAGGCCAGGCTGGATGGGGCTGGGAGCTCCTGGGCCAGGGGAAGGTGTCCCTGCCATGGCTGGGGTGGGATGGGATGAGTTTTAATGTCCCTTCCAGCCCAAACCAGTCTGGGATTCTGTGACATTTGGGGTCCTTTATCACAGGTGGGTGCTGTGATAAACCCATATCTGCTGGGGCTGGGGACAGTGCCTGGCTGTGAGGGGGTGAGGGGAGCTCCCAAAGCCTCTCTGCATTCCCAGAGCCTGAACCTGGTGGGAACAAACAGCTTTTGGTGTCCCTGCAAAACACAGCAGGGCTGTGGAGCCCAGGGGGGCTGGGCAGGACAGGCTGTTCCCACCTGGACCCTGATGTCCTCCTGGTCCTGCCCACAGCTGCCTGACCCAGCTCTGCTCCAGCCCAGCGCCTTCTGCCTCTGCAGGAAATCGGGGAAAAGTGGAATTTCCCTGGGACTGAGCTGCATTCCCAACCCCCGAGGCTTCCCTCCCCCTGCACCTATCTTATCTCTGCCTCTTCCTGAAATAATAGGAACAGCAAAACTAAGAACATGAAAAAGGGAGGAGATGATAAAGAGTATCTGAAAAATTATCTGTGTCCTCATTTCAGAGCTTTGCATGGTAACAAGGAGCCAGATGCTTTTTTATTCCTTTATTAATGTATTAAAATATTAAAAATCTGGGTGTCTCTTGAACCTACTCTGTCGTCAGGGACTGAGAAAGCTCTGAGGAAGTTTTTTGAGGAGCAGGGATGTCGTGCATGGAGCAGAGCAAACCAAAGCTAAAATCCAAGTTTGCTGTCCTGCTGTTCCTGGGGACTGGGAGCAGCCTGGACAGGGGTGGCACCAGCACATGGGGACAAAATCCCTGCTGGGATCCTGGCTGGATCTCCTCTGCTTCTCTTCACCTCTTTGGAGGTGTGAGTGAGACCACGGGAGAGCAAACGTGGATCTGAGCCAGGGATGAGCCAATTTCCTAAAGATTGGGCTGTTTGATTTGGCACTTTGGTGCTTCCCCTCGTAGATTCTGTTCATTCCTGGGTAATTTCCAAAATGTGCAGTTGTTCTTCTTCATAAATCTTTGCCAACAAAGAATTCAGGCTTCGATGTTGCCACAGGTATCATTTGCTGTGCCACCCTCAGGGTGCCAGGAATTGTGCAGTGTGGATGAGGGTGACAGCAGGGCTGAATAGCACATATATAAATATATATT
>NC_031786.1:10307067-10308199 GCF_001522545.3 Parus major | reverse complement strand
ATATATTATATATATTATATATAATATAATATATTATATATATTATATATTATATATAAAGATATGTTTTAAAATATATGAAAATATATTATAAATATATAAATATGTATTGTATAATTATATAAAATATATTATAAATGTATATGTATAAGTATATGTATATTTTATATATAATAGATATTTTATATAAAATATATAAAAATACATAAATATATAAAAGTATATAAATACATACAATATATAAATATATTTTTATATAAATATATTTATATATAAATATATTTATATATAAATATATTTATATATAACTATATAAATAAATATATAAATATATTTCTTTATAAATATATAAATATTTAAATACATGGAAATCCGCACAGACAGAGTGACTGAAGGTGTTTTTGTTTCCTTTTCCCTGGCAGGTCACTATGGAAAGGATATTTATCGCAGTGGAGGGCCAGATCTCCATAATTTCATCTCCTCCGGGTTTGTCACGTTAGGACGAGGACACACGAAGGGTACAGTGGAAACCATTTTTTGCTAAATAAAAAGAATGTTTTAAATCCAAAGCTGTGAGCTGGCAGCAGGGGCAGCCCAGGAATTGGGGCTGCAGGGTCAGGGCTGGGCTCGGGCAGGACCTGGGGGTCCTGGCAGGGGCGATGCCAGGCTCCCCCTGGCTTTGCAGTGCGACTGTTCCTCCAGCTTTGTGTTTTCCTGGCTGCTCCCAAAGGGGAAGGAATGTCCAGCTGGCCCAGGGCAGGCAGTGACCACCTCCAGACCGTGGGGCTGGAGTTCTTCTCTTTGACTTCTGGGCTTTTATTTGGTTTATTGATTTATTTAGATTGAAACAGAGCGGGGGTGGGGGGGTTATGATGAAAATTTTATAAAATTATTTCTTTTTAGCTCCTGAAGCCTATATTTCCCATGTTCCTATAATCTGTGATATAATGTACAAACAGGAAAACACAAAAATATACATATGCTGCTCTGTGTATGTTCTGTGTACATGTACTGTATATAAATATCTGTGGAGAAACAGCCCTTTACCACAAGTAACCAAACGTCCTGGGGGTTCTGGTGACACCAGAGCTGTGTCCTGTGACACCAGAGCTGTGTCCTGTGACACCAGAGC
>NC_031786.1:10296171-10306483 GCF_001522545.3 Parus major | reverse complement strand
GTGACACCAGAGCTCTCTCCTGGTGACACCAGCCCCCCAGGCCATGTTTACCCATCACGCTGTTGCCTATTTGGTGAGTTTTTCTGGTGTACAGTGAGACGTGTTCAGAGTGTCCTCCTGTCCCCCCAGCGGTGCCCTGGCTGTGACACTGGGGGTGCATGTGCCATTCCTGTCCCCTTTTGTGTCCCCAAGACTGCTGTACCCCCTGTAGACACAATGTACCTGGAGATTCCTCTCTAGACCAATGTACTGTATGTGGAGCTGTGTCCTCGTGCTCGCCTGGTTGAACGCTCCTGTGTTGTTTCTGTGGATGACCGTGACTCACAAATGATTAAAGGACCTTGATATTTTATTTTATTTCATTTTTTTCCTACATCTCCTGCACTTTTTCCAGCTCTCCACGAGTGTCATCCAAAGTAGTGTTGGTCCTGTAGAACTGTCAGAGAAGAAACAAATATATGTATATTGTCTGTGTATGTCTGTGTGTGCTTAAATAAAGTTTACTGAGGCTGAGGCAGCACCCGTGGGACTTGTAATCCAATACCCTGAAATCCCAGTCCTGTAATCCAATATCCTATATTCCAATACCCTGAAATTCCAGATCTGTGCTCCGATACCCTGAAATCCCAGTCCTGTAATCCAATACCCTGAAATCCCAGTCCTGTAATCCAATATCCTATATTCCAATACCCTGAAATTCCAGATTTGTGCTCCAATACCCTGAAATCCCAGTCCTGTAATCCAATACCCTGCAATCCCAGATTTGTAATCCAATACCCTGAAATTCCAGATTTGCAATCCAATACCCTGCAATCCCAGATTTGTAATCCAATACCCTGAAATTCCAGATTTGNCCAGATTTGTAATCCAATACCCTGCAATCCCAGTCCAGCTCTGCACTGAGGGAAGGGAGGCAGAGGAACCTCAGGTGGGCTGGGAGCTGCAGTGGCTCAGGGAAGGACCCATGGGTGACATTTCACACAGGGTGTCCCCATCCCAGAGGAGTTTTATGGTCATGTCTTGCCACATCAGGAGCAGATGTAGGGTCAGGAAGCAAAGGTGCCCCAGGAGTGATGCTCCACGGAGTGGGGGTGTCCTGCTGGCCTCCAGCAAGCCCACAGAGATCCCTGAGCAGGGCTGTAAACGCAGCCCTTTGGCTCAGACAGGTGAGTTATCCTCACCTCAGAGCCCCGAGGCACCCCCAGCAGCCTGCTGGACAAAAAGCTCTTCCCAGTTCCTTGCCAGGTGAGAACAAAACCTCCTCTCCCTTCTTTAGCTGCAAAGGCTCAGGGGCTCTGCTCTCCTGTAGGTGGGCCAGGGGTTTCCACACCTTTTCCAGAGCACATTCCTGTCCCTGGGAAGGTGGGAGAGTGGGCACTGGGAATGCAGCCTGTTTATCCACCACAGCCAGGTGGTGCTTTCCAAACTGAATAAAAGGTTTTGTCCTCTGAAGAAATGAATATTGTGGCTGTTTATAGACATCAGCATGGACTGGCTTTAGAATTTACCTTTCAGCTGCCTGTAAATCCACCTGGGTTTTGAACAGTGCTATAATGTTCATTTCCAGTTTCTTAATGGCAGATTTCAGCCCACTGCTGAGTGGTGAGAGTGGTGAACACCTCACACCTGCTGCAGGACCTGCTTGTGCTCGTGTGTGGCTTTGTCTGTGTCTGTGACATGAGCTGATTGTCTGTTTGTGCTGTCACAGGGGGGCTTGGGCTGTCACAAAGGACCGAGGGGTTCTGTCAGGGATTGTGCCTGAAATACTTGGATTTTGGGAAATATTGTGTGACAGATTTCCTGAGTTCAGCTTGAAGTGACCACCCAGTACCTGTAAGGAGGGGTGAGAGCTTCAGCCAGGGCTTTACATTAGCAGGTTCTGTGCTATTTTGTCCTATTCCTATTTACATGAGCAGGTTCTGTGGTGTTTTGTCCTATTCCTATTTACATGAGCAGGTTCTGTGCTATTTTGTCCTATCCCTATTTACATGAGCAGGTTCTGTGATGTTTTGTCCTATTCCTATTTACATGAGCAGGTTCTGTGCTATTTTGTCCTATTTAGATGAGCAGGTTCTGTCCTTTTTCAGTTCCAGTCCCTGTGTTACACCCTCCACTCCAGCCAAATAACCTCACCCTGCCTTGCAGGCTCTGCCCCCAGACTGAGCAAAGCCAGTGAAGTTTCTCTCAGTATTTCTCTGCACTGGGAGACACATTTTTGGTGTTTTCTCAACTGTCTTCTGTGCTGTGGCAGAACTCCAAGTGCTGAGTAATATTTAAGAGCTCATCTATTTTGGGCAGAAGACAAAGACGTGAGACATGCCAAAGTACCATGGATACCAAATCAGCATATTCACACGTCTGACATCCCCAGGCTCCTGCAGGATGGGGATTGATGGCTCTTCATGACATTCCACTGGGCAGTGCATCACTGCCTGCCATCTGAGGGCTCTGAGGCCATTACCGTGCGTGTTCTTCCAGCCACGGGCAGTTACTCTGCTGCCAGCCTGTCAGGGTGACCCAAGGAATGACTCTCAGCTCTTTGGGCTGGAGAAGTCCCCGTGGTGAGGCACAAGGCAGGGCTGATCTCATCCAGCGTTAGGCAGGAGGAAGTTGAGGGTTGGTTCTGAGGCAGAGGCGTTTAATTCGGTGTGGGGGCACCTCTGAGGAGTTCACTGGGTGGGCACAGGGCACCTCTGCCCCCTCCAGCCCGAGGGGTCTGTGAGCCCCAGAGAGGGAGGATGGATCCCCCGTTCCTGTGTGGGAGCAGCTCCTGCTGCTCCTGGTGCCGTGGGAGGGTTCGGTGCTCCGGGGACACACGTGGGAGACAGGAGCCAGCTCACCCCTCTGTGCACCCTCCTGACTGCAATGCCAGCCTGCTCCGAGCATCCTGACACCGTCTGTGTCCCACCCTGGCCTGGGCTGGGTCCCCAGGGCTCCCCAGAGCTGTGGCACTCAGCCAGGCTGGAGGGGATTTACAGCTCCAGCCCCACGGATCCACACCCAGCGAGGGAACACATTCACCTCGCATCATATTGCCGAGATTTTGGGTAAAAACGGGGGGTTTACTTTTGGTTTCTTTGTTTTCTTTTACTCTCAGTCTCAGACTTTGAAAATAGTTTCCCAATGGAATGGAGCTCCTTGGGTTTCAGCAAGGGACAGCAGCAGGAATTCTGTAGAGCAGAAGATAATCCCTGTTCAGCACTCAACAGCTTCTTTGTTTTCCCAGTAACTCTGCAAGAGTGTGAAAAAGTGAGGTTATGTTCTGGAAAAGGCAGAATTTCCCAGTTGAACTGAGTGCAAGGGCTCGGGGGAGTGAGGCAGGAGGAACAGGGGGGTTTAGACTCTCCTGCAAGGTCATTTTGGAGGGGAAAGCAGAACTGTTCCTACAATCTGCTCGTTCCCTGTGAATTTACAGCAGATCCTGGAGGAGCTGCAGAGGCAGGGCTGTGTGGAAAACTCAGGAGGAGTCAAACATCCCCAGAGCCTGCCCAAGAACACTTCCAGCAATGGAACCTCTCCCTCCTGGCCCAGGGCTGTGCCTGGATTCCCTGGCAGGCGTGCTCTGAGTCAGGCCATCTGCAGGAGGCTCTTTTCTTGCTCAAACTTGCTCTGAGGATGTTCTCCTGCAGTGCCAGCAGGCAGGAGGAAGAGGAAGGGATGAGGCAGGTGTGCAGGGCTGTGCTGGCATCCCCCTCAGCGTGGGCAAGGTGCAATCCTGCTGGGCAGAGCCAGCCTGGTGACTGAGCAGCCAAAGCTCCCCCAGCACATTTCATCTCCTGCTTTGCTCTGCAGATCCAGCACGGATCCCAAACAGGGAATTTTGGGATTTGCCTGCTGGGCCTCTGCTCTCACCTGTCTTGGACCTCGTGCACGGGCTCAGGGCACAGGGTTTGTGCCTGGTGGGTGGGAATGGGGGATTTGTGCTTTAGCAGGGCCTCCCAGCCAGAGAGATCCTGTCCTCAGACCCAGCACCCCCTGACATCTCCTGGGGAACGTCCCCCTCCCTGGCTTTTTGTGTATTCAAAAGGAGAAAATCATTCTTGATCTGCCTTAGAGAAGGATAATTTAAAAAATAATTTTATTATGCATTTAATTAATTATTAAATAAGTAATAATTAATTAAATAATCGTTTGTTGAATTCTTAATTAATATTATTATTTGAATATTTATTGCTATTCCATTCTTTATTTTTTCATAAATAATTTTCCCTGGGTGTGTGGGCAGAGGGTCCATACATTCCTGGAGCCAGAGCAGTGGAAGGTGGCTGCCTTGGTGGGTTAAGGGGTTTGGAAGCTGCAGGAATTTGTAGGTGAAGAATTTGTGAGGTGAGGAATTTGTGAGGTGAGGAATTTGTGAGGTGAGGAATTTGTCTTGGAGGCTGGGAGGGAGAGTGGCTGCAGTGAGGGGGCAGCTGAGTCTGGTGGCTTCTCCCCTTGCTTGCTTGCATCTATCAGATCTTCCTGTGCTTCTCTGGTGTCTCCAGCTGAGCTGGGGGGCAGCTCCATCATCCCATCCCTTCCTCCTCTGGGAGCTCCAGAGCTCTCCCAGCCCTGCTGCTCCCCTGGCTGTGGAGACAGGAGCGCAGAGTCAGGGCCTCAGTGCCTCACTCTGACTCTCAGAACGCTGCCAAAACTGATCAGAATGGTACAAAACAATTTATGCACACGCATTTTAAATCAAATCCTTCAGAACTGCTGTTAAAATCAGTCAGAGGTTCTGTTAGCATCTTTCATTTTTGCCCCCATCTCATCCTTACATTGACAGGCCTCAGTGAGGTTGGTGCTCCGCAGTCATTTTCACCTGGCACCCAACACTCCCAGCCAGATGCCAGCTTCTGCTGCCTATTTGTGCTCAAACCTGATGTTCACGCTATCCCTTAAATGCAGAAATCTCTGTCGCTGGCAGGGCTGGGGACATCCTGTGTCAGCACCAGGAGCAGGTGGTTTTCTCCCTGAGATGTTTTGATCTCCCCATCCATGGTGTTGCCTCACCTGCAGCTCCTTGGCTGCTCCTCCTGCAGGCTGAGGGGTGTCTGAGGGATGCTCGGTGTTTCAGCACTGACAGATCTGTCTGCAAACCCATCCCGGTGCAGACACCTCAGCTGATCCAGGAACTGGAGATGGGGATGTGGAGAGCGGGATGGGGCACTGGGGCTGGCAGCACTGGCACCCCCCTGCTCCTGGGGACACCCCAAACTCAGCCCCTTCTGCAGCCACCCACGGGCACCAGCGGCACAGCCGCCCTGCTGGCATTCAGAGACCGATGGGAGAAAAGAGATTCATTAATCTGCTCCTCATTAGCAGTTGGAGAGCTCTGGTTCCTCCCTCCAACTCTGCCCTGGCTCCCCGCTGTCACAGCTGGCTCCCCAGTGCTTGGCTTGCAGCTCTGTGTTCCGGTTTCTTTCCCAAAGCGCTGCCTCGTACCCTTAATTTGTAATTTTGGGGTCTTATATTACATCTGTCACAACTTCCCCGGCCCAGCGCAGCTACAGAGCACACAGTGAATCAGCTCCAAGCTGGAATTTACTGCCTGCCCCCACCATTAGTAATCCACACTTGCAGCAGACTCGTTATTACAGGCAAAGGCAGAACTTTGAGGGTTTTTTTCACACCTGCACCTGTAACTTGCCATGAATAGATTTGCAAAAATTGAGGGTAAGGTGTGCCGGGTCCTTCTGCTCGTTAAACACTTGTTAGACATCCCATCAATGGGAAGCTGTGGAGCCCGAGCCCGCTGCATCCCAATGAATCACTTTCTGTTTATCCTGGATAATTTCGGATGATTTTGATGGTGTCTTGCGCTGGGTGCGCTAAAGATCACCCGCATCCTGATTCCAGATTAATTCCAAGCCTTGCATATTCTGACACTTAATTGTATTGACTGGGAAATAGGATCATTGGGATGTGGAGAGGGGCCTGGGAGCTGTGCAGGAAGATTCCATGACGCAAGAGGACATTTCAAGCCGCTCTGAATTATTTAATGGCCCTCAGACATGGCTGCTCCATTTCTCAGCAGCCTCTGGACAGCTCTGGTTTTTATAGCCCTGGGAACAGCCAGCTGGGAGGAGAGGGGGAGCCCTGGAAAACATTCCAGTGGCTGCAGGGTGAAGGGATGGGGGGACACCAAAGCCCCCTCAGTCCCTGGTGTCACCCTGCAGTGAGCACTGCCAGAGGTGAGGGTGTCCTTGTGCCCCGGCTGGGCAGGAACCTGGGCAGAGCTTTGGGGATGTGTTCCCAAGGCAGCGTGTCCCACACTGACAGCAACCAGCACAGGGCCTGGAGCTGCTCTAGAGCCTCCCTGGAGTTTAGAACCGCAGGGAAATGGCCCCGAGCTGGGCATGGAGTGCTTGGATCACTGCTGGACCCAGAGATTCCTGTACCTGCTCCAGAGCCAGCTGTGACATGGAAAGGGAACCTGTCCCATGGGCAGCCTCGCCACTTCTTGTCTCTTGA
The DNA here is from genome assembly GCF_001522545.3 of Parus major. Lineage (NCBI taxonomy): Eukaryota > Metazoa > Chordata > Aves > Passeriformes > Paridae > Parus > Parus major. The sequence goes on along the minus strand of NC_031786.1, from coordinate 10,300,030 downwards.
AGATCCTGTTGCTCAGCCATCCATTGATTTTGGCATTTTTGACTTGGCCTGATGATAGGGGCTTCCTGCGGGACAAGGACAGGACTGGAGGTGTCTCTTCTTTCTCTCTTGGAGACAGTGAAAGCCAAAATCTTGTGTTTGAGGCAGGGAAAAGCCACCAGGGCCTTTCTGCATGTACACACCCAGGATTAGCCAAGTGTTTTGGCATCTGGGAGGTGACAGGGCTTGTGTGAGACACACCCAGGGTTTGGGACTCACTTTCCCCTCTGCTGAGAACCTCGTGTTCCCATGCTGAGGGAAATCCCACACGTTTTCACTCCACTGGTTCCCCATCTGCTGCCCAGCCCTACAAGCTGCATCCAGCCCTCTGCTGAGTTCCATGGATGGGTTTCAATCATCTGGAACTCCAGAGTGGATCCCTCTTCTTTCTGCTGCGCAGTAACAAGATAACAACACAAATGACAATGGCTGAGAGGAGAAGAAAGAAGCCCTGCCTGTTACTGGCTGCCCTTTCCCAGGGAGTCTGTCAGCTCTCGGGGATGTTTTGGCAGATACCTTTGAAAGCTGAGCTGAAAGCTGGGGAAGAGCTGGCAGGTACAGCCCAGCTGTCTGTGAAACCAGAGCTGCAGCTGCCTGCCACAAGCTCCTCTTTGAAGAACGTGTTTTTCTCTATTTATCATCAAGAACCGTTGTATAAAAAGCCCTTATGATTTCTTGCAATGGTGTCACTGAGGATCTCAGGCTGGTTCTCTCCCCAAACAGGGAATTTAACCTCAGTGAAGGCTCACTCCAGAGCTGGATTGATGTGCCTTTGGCAGGGCTGCATCCGCTCTTAATCCTGCTTGCCAGTTGTAAATAAGAAATTCAAATATTATGAAAAGAACTGGAGACTCCTGGGAGCAGAGAGGGGACTTTGCAGAGGGATCTGTAATTCTGAAGCATCTGTGATCTCTCCACAACAACATGGGCAGAGTTTGGCAGATGGAGAGCTTGAGCACTCCCAAAAATCTACTGCTGCAGCAAAGCCAGTGTGGTAGGCACAGTTTGTCTGCCAACGTTCCTTGGGATGAACTCATCACCAGAGAAGAGTTTTTGGAGACACAGGGCTCTGGTTTGCCTTCCAGGCTGACTTTTGATGGTGCTCACTCCCAGGGGAGTTATTTGGTCATAGGAGCTCCTGTCCATCCCTCAGTAGGGACGAGTGGGAATTGCAGGATGTGCCACAGCAGTGACTGCAGACAGACCACGAGAGCCAGATGGGAAGTTCCTGACTGGTTTGACTCTTTTGCACAGATTTATCTTCTCCTCTGGGCAGCAGGTGGGTCTCTGCCTGTGGCCAGTTTGAGTTTTGGCAATGTCTGAAAGCCACAGGTTGAAGATGGGAACCATGATTTCTGTGGAATCACAGAATCACGGAATGGTTTGGCTTCCAGAATCCAGGGAGAGCTCAGAGCCCCTTCCAGGGCCTGGAGGGGCTCCAGGAGAGCTGGAGAGGGACTGGGACAGGGGATGGAGGGACAGGACACAGGGAATGGCTCCCAGTGCCAGAGGGCAGGGCTGGATGGGATATTGGGAAGGAATTGATCCCTGGCAGGGTGGGGAGGTGCTGAGGTGTCCCAGAGCAGCTGGGGCTGCCCCTGGATCCCTGGCAGTGCCCAAGGCCAGGCTGGACAGGGCTGTGAGCAGCTGGGACAGGGGAAGGTGTCCCTGCCATGGCTGGGGTGGCTCTGGGTGGGGTTTAATGTCCCTTCTGACCCACTCCATCCTGTGATTCCACGATTCTGTTTGATCCCCTTGGTGTCACAGGATCACCAGCAGCACCACAATGGTTGCTGGATTCCTGTTGTCCAGGAAATGTCAGGATATCCCTGGAGTGCCTTGGACTGTGGGAGGCTCAGTGCCCACAGGAGCCAAGGCTCTGCCACCCTGGTGGGCACAGCAGATGCTGGAGAAGTCTGCCCAGGCCTTTGGAAGCAGAGCTGTGGATTTTGCTCCAAGAAGGAGAAGTTTCTCTCTGGCACAAGAGAGGACTGGATTCTCCAGAAAGGACTGGCTTTACCCAGAATTTCTTCCCAGCTGTTGAGCTGCTGTTTGTGTGCTCAGGGAGAGGCAGAGCTCAGCAATTCCCCCTGCCAGAGCTGGGTCTGAGTTCAGGTTGGATCTGTTTTAGAGGTGAGGGAGCCTGTGCAGGGCAGCATTTGCTCCTGATCCCCATGAACCAGAGTTCAGGATTCCCAAGGAGCAGAGAGGAGAGGAAGGGAGGAGCTGGACGTGTTAAGTCCAATCTTAAGGCAGGAATCAGACAGCACACCAATGTGATGTGGAACTGAGACCTTTATTTTTTGCTCTTGCATTACTTATATAGTTTTTACCAAGCATCTAAAAATAGAATACGAACTTATATCTTTAGTTTATAACACTGTTTTCGTTCTTCTCTAAACACGTCACTATCCTTATCTTAAAGCAAATTACTAGATGCTTGCAGACCTTTGTTTGATCCTTGTTCTTGCTCCACAGGCAGGAATACTTATCACCTTTTGTTTTTTTTGGCAGTTCACTGTTAGGGTCAGCACGCTCTGTAAAGAGGGTGTAAGCCAAGCACACCTGCAAAAGCCTCAACATGGACGAATTCCTTTGTGAGGGCTTGGAGCTGCTGTGGATACATTCCCCTGGGGCAGGAATTGCTCCTGCTGCCCCCACTGAGGGAGGGCATCGAGTCAGAACTGCTGAGGGCTGAGGAGGAGGAGGGCGGCCCTCATCTGTCAGCTCCTGCAGCTGGGGGCTCTCAGGAGGCTGCTGGCTCCTCCAAGGAACAGAGAGAGGGCTGCACGGGGTGTGAGGGAGGCTGGGGCTGTGGGATGAGGGATGAGGGATGAGGGAGCACATCCCTGCTTGGACTTCCCAAAGTCTGCTACCCTGTGGTGGGAAGGTTCAGCTCAGCCCAATGCATTGGAGGGGAGAGGGGATTTCACCCCTTGGGAGGGATGAGCCTTTGCTCTGCTCAGCTCCTGCTCTAGCTGGGACAGCTCTTTCCCTCCTGACAGCACCTTCATTCCTCCCAAAGCTGGACCAAGCCCATTCCATCGTACCCACTCTCCAGGCAGTGGTTTTAAAACTCCCCAGGGGTTTAACACCCCTCAAGAAGTGGCTGTCACATCCTGGAAAACACATCCCTAGTGCTGTGTGACAGCAGCGTGGCCTCATGCCTCAGACAGAGAGCAAAAGCCCCAAAAATCTTCCCCCAAGCCTCTCCTGGGTGAGAGCATCAGTGCCAGGCAGTGCCTGGAGGCTGCTGTGGGGCAGAGCTGCCAGGACCTGTGGCACTCTGGGCTTGGGTTAAACCTGGCATTTCTGTCTGGCAGGTGAAAATGAGGAGCAGCTCTTGCCCTGTCCTCCAGGAGTGGCTGCACGGCAGGGAGCAGCATTCCAGCCCCAGGAAAGGGGCTCCATGGAGCTGGGAGCCTTTGGCCAGGGACAGATCTTCTCATGGCACTTGTTGTGCCTCTCGGAGAGCCCTGCCAGTGTGTGAATGAGCAGAGAGCTGTGGGCTGCCAGTGCCTCCTGTGGTGCCACACAGCCCTGGAGCACAGCCCAGCTCCTCAGCCAGAGCTGAGTCCAAGCCCATTTCCTGCCAATAGCTGGGAGTTTGTGATGGATTTCAATGGCTCTGCCTGGGATCTGCTGCAGAAAATTCACTGTGTGTGCAGTGCTGAGCAGCCCACGGTGCTGCTGCACACCTGCCCCTGGAGAAAGGGGGTTTGCAGCTCCCCTCTGAACCAGGAGAGGATGAAAGATGTTAGAGACCTCTCCTCTCCTCTCCTCTCCTCTCCTCTCCTCTCCTCTCCTCTCCTCTCCTCTC
>NC_031786.1:10279582-10295936 GCF_001522545.3 Parus major | reverse complement strand
CTCTTCTCTTCTCTTCTCTTCTCTTCTCTTCTCTTCTCTTCTCTTCTCTTCTCTTCTCCTCTCCTCTCCTATTCCTATTCCTATTCCTATTCCTATTCCTATTCCTATTCCTATTCCTATTCCTATTCCTATTCCTATTCCTATTCCTATTCCTATTCCCAGAAGAAGTGCAGGGTGCTCACTGCTCCCTGACTCCAGGATTTTGCTGCTGGGAGTTTGTTCAAAGCCTGGGATCAGTGCAGGACCAGGCTGAGCTCAGGGATCCCTTTCCAGCCACAAGAAGGAAAATGTTTGTGCAGCCAGAGAGCTGCAGATCATCCAGAGCCCATTTCTGAGCAGGGCTGAGCTCTGTGTGGGGCCAGATCTGTGCTGACAGTTCCTGGACTGATCTTTGGAAACACAGCCCTTCAACATTTTCTTCAGGTGCTCCACTCTTATCTCTTCTTGTCCTGTCATCACACTGCCTCTGTTGTTTCAGATGTAACACCAGCTTTTATTCCAAGGTAGCAGGAACTGGTATTAATTTCGGTTCTGCTCAGATAGCAGGAGTGCACAGTCTATAAAAGGCAAGTCCTCATCTTCATTTTAAAGCAGGAAACTAAAAATAGAGCTGGTTCAAATATAGGTGATGAGAACAACCTGAGTTTGGATTAGGAGGTAGAATGGGAATTAAGGCTTTAAAAGTGCCTGGTGAGGTGTCTGTGTTGGAGGGAGCTGTGGATAAAAGTCTGATTTGTAGATTTGGGCCAGGGAAGGCACTTTGGTGAGTTCTGCTCCTCCTGTCTCTGTGTGGGATGGGGAATGCTGGGTTCAGAAGGGAGGGAGGGCTGTGCTTCTGTCTCAGGGTCACCCGTGGGTGCCCCAGCACCCTGTGGGCCAGGAGGGTGCAGGACACCCTTGAGGAGAGGGAGACAGGCAGAGCCAGAGTTCCCAGAGGAGTCAGGGAGGTCCTGGGAATGTTCAGGACTGAGGATGAAGTGCTCCAGGCTCTTGGGACTGCAGGAACCTGGCTGAGCTCCTGCTGTCCCTCAGCTGGCAGGGCAGGGCTTTGCCCCGTGGAGCAGCTGACACTGTGCACCCACGGCTGCCAGAAATACCCTCAGCTCGGCCCAGTTTGCTGGGAGCTGGTGAAACTGGGACACCCTGCCTGAGAGGAGCAGGGACTGCTCAGGGAGGGCTTGGGTCACCCTGGGAACAGCTCCCTGTGCCACTGGGGACAGCTGACACCCCTGGGGCTCTGCTGAGGGGACACAGCTTTGCTCCAGGTTGCCCCTCATCTTTTCCTTCTCAGGGCTTCCCGAGCATTCCGTAGCTCCAGGCTTCAGGTGCAGGTGCAGCTTCGTCCTGTGCCCCACACAAACACAGAGCTTCAGCTCCTGAGAGCTCCAGAGAGCCAGGGAGGCTCAGAGGTTGTGCAGCTGGCCCAGGCTGAGCCCAGGTGGTCCCTGGTAGCCACGGTGGCTCGGCAGGGAGGTGTTTTGTTTCCTGCAGGCTTCCAGGTGATGGAGAGTTGGCTCCAGCAGCTGCAGTTGGCACAAGGCAGCAAGGGAATGAGTCTGAGCAGGGCAGGAGGAAGAAGATAAATGTGAGACCCCCCTGAAGTGCCCACAGAGCCCAAAGGAACCTGAGCACCTGAACCCACCGAGCCCTGAGCCTGGTCTGCAGCAGCCACGCTGCTCTCCCTCGCTCAGATGTGTGGCCCTGTGCAGGCTCTGGTCCCTGCCCTCTGCACAGGAGATCCCTCCCTGGGGAGCCAGGCTGCTCCCCCACCATCCCTGCCCCTGGGCTGGAGGGACAGGACACAGGGAATGGCTTCACACTGACAGGGAGTGGGTTTGGATGGGATGTTGGGAATAAATTCCTCCCTGGCAGGGTGGGCAGGGCTGGCACAGGGTGCCCAGAGCAGCTGGGGCTGCCCCTGGATCCCTGGCAGTGCCCAAGGCCAGGCTGGACATTGGGGCTGGAGCAGCCTGGGACAGGGGAAGGTGTCCCCATGGCAGGGGTGGGATGGGTGGGCTTTGAGGTCCTTCCCAACCCAACCCTCTGAAAGCCAAGCAGAGTGAGACAGGTCCTGGCAGGGGTTTGGCAGCTCCCAGCCCCCTCCTGTGTCTCGTGGTTCCCCCTTTCCTGCCCTTGTTTCCAGCGGCAGCACTGAGCAAGCAGGGGCAGTGTGACAGCTCAGTGACTTCGCTCCTCAGTGTCCTCGGGAGCCACAGGGGGCACATCCCACATCCCACACAAATCCAGACTCATCCCAACCGTGTCTGGCTCCTCCACCACCTCCCAGGGTGACTGACCCATAGGGAGACCTCTCCCCCCAGCTCCATCCCTGCCCTGGACACGCTCCAGCCCCTCCATGTCCTTCCTGTGCCGAGTGTCCCAGAGCTGTCCCCAGCACTGGAGGGCACAGACACTGCTCTGGGGCTGTGGCCAGCCTTGTCCTCCTTGCCCAGCACAGCACCCATGAGGAGGCTGCAGGACTGCTGTAGCTCCAGAGCATCCTCTGGTTCCTCCCACGGCTCACAGCGTGGGCACAGGAGCAGGGAGGGTGCCCTGAGAGGTGCAGTGAGCAGACAGGGATAATTCCCTCTCCTGCCTGCAGCTTTGGGGAGCTCATTTGAACCACACCCCAGGCCCTGGTTTCAGCTGCAGACCTGGTACACAGATTGCAGCGTGTCACCAGAGTTCCTACAGCCAGGAGCTCCCCTGTCTCAGGGTGAGCTGAACCACGGCACAAACACCCACTGACCCTTCCCTGGAGAGCCACAGCCACGGAAAGCCAAAAGAGCCAGACTAAGAGCCCGTTTTTAGATGCTAATTAAGATGAATCTCATCTCTAAGGGATCTACATGAGCTGTGAGCCTTGCAAGGGTCAGCATCACCTGGGAGAGGAGGAGGAGGAGGATGTGGGGCACAGAGCAGTCCCAGGTTTGGGCTGCCCTCCTGTTTACCCTGCCAGGATTTTCTCTGCTCTCTGGAGAGCTCTGGAGTTTTGACATTTGAGGTACAGGACCTACCTTGCAAGAAAAGCAGAGGGTTTAGAGGAGAGAAAAGCAATGGCCTGGTGTGTTTATCTCCGAGTCAATCAATTCCTGCAGAACGAGGATGTGAACAGACACAGCCCAGGGAAGGGCTGAGCAGCTGGAAGCTGATGGACTCCGTGCTACTTCTTGAGGGATATTATTTGTGCTTTCAGAACAGAAGTACAAAGGCACAAATAAATCCACCTTCTCTGGGAAATTGGCCTTTATTCTGCTCCCTGTCAGGCACTTGGGGCTGCTGGAGCAGGTTTATTACAGAAACACTGTCCCTGCTGGGCTCCAAACCTCCTCAGGGAGGAAAAGGGAGGAAAAAAGGGAGGGGAAAAGGGAGGAAAAGAAGGAGGAAAAGGGAGGAAAAAAGGGAGGAAAAGGGAGGAAAAAAGGGAGGAAAAGGGAGGAAAAGGGAGGAAAAGAAGGAGGAAAAGGGAGGAAAAAAGGGAGGAAAAGGGAGGAAAAAAGGGAGGAAAAGGGAGGAAAAGGGAGGAAAAAAAGGAGGAAAAAAGGGAGGAAAAGGGAGGAAAAAAGGGAGGAAAAGGGTGGAAAAGGGACACATCCTGGCAGCCTTGTGGCAGAGCAGCAGGGACAGTGTTCCTGTGGGAATGCCCAGTGCTGCAGGGCTGGAGACATTCCCAGCTCAGAGCTCCCCACCTGCCTCCCTAAACCTTCCTCTGCCTGGGACTCACCCTCACCACACTGATGTCCCTGCCTGGAGGGAGACAAAGAAATTCCAGCTCTTTTTGGTAAAGAGGCTTCAGTTTCCAGGAGAGGACGAGGCCCATTCCACAGGCTCCTGCCACCCTTGTGCTGCTTTGAACCAAAGGTGAATGGCAACATAAAATGGACAAACCATGAGCTGCAGGGTTGGAATATCAAGGGGGGTTGTAGTTTTTGTTATTTTTTTTTTCTTTTTGTCACCAGGGAAACAGAAGCAGAAATGACAAATGCTTTTGATTTGTCAACATTTCCCACAGATATTTCTGGCCTAATGGTGAAAAACAAAGCATTTGTGGATTGGAGTTCCACACTGCCTGACTGCCTTCCCAAAGTGAGGCTGGGAATGCTGGCAGAGGGCTGAGGGCACACCTGTAGATGGACTTTGTCACTTTGGAGCTGTCTTCACTCCTGGGCTGGCTCCATCCCAGGAATTGTCACCCTGTCCTTGGGCAGAGCCACCAGGACGTGTCACAGCCCTCGTGGCATCTGGAAGGCCATTATAGCTTTACTTTATTATAAAGAGCCTTATTTATCCCTGTCTAGAGCACAGGTGCCTTTGTAGGGGGAAAAGGTGTTGGAGGAATGTCACAGAATTCCAGGATGGTCTGGATTGGAAGAGAAGCTGAAGATCATCCAGTGCCATCCAGGGACACCTTCCCCTGTCCCAGGAGCTCCCAGCCCTGTCCAGCCTGGCCTGGGACACTGCCAGGGATCCAGGGACAGCCCCAGCTGCTCTGGGAAATCCATCCCAGCCCCTCCACACCCTCACAGCCAGGAATTCCTTCCCATGTTTCTCTAAATAATTTAAAGATGAAAAATATGCTTTCCTTCTCTTTGGATTTGCAAAGTTAATCTGGAAGGAAGAGAGCTGAGGAGCTGGGGCCTGCTAGGACTTCCCTTTAGCCACGTTCCAGGAGCTCCTGTTCAGCTGGATGGATAAATCCTGCTGGGATGTCTGTGGAAGTGTCTTGTGAAGAGCAAAGCTCTTTGATTATCCTGTTGCTATTTGTCAAATGCAAAGGACCGTGTAAAAAATCATTTTCAGCCTTCAGAACCACTCTGCTTTTGCTCTGCTTTTGATGTCTGAAGAGGAAATAGCCCTGTGAAGCAACTTGATTTCTTCAGAGCTATTAACAAGTCTTTCAGGGTCCCAGGGTGACATAACAGGTCTGGTCTGACTCATTCCATTTCAGAGTGTCTCCTTCCAGACAGAAATAGCTCTGTGTGCAGCCATAAAAAACATGAATCAATTAACGTCTTCTATTAACTAGAAATGCAGATAAATCTCCTCAGTCGTGGGAATGCAAATTCCTGGCTCCTCTTCCTTCTCCCTCCCGGTGCTCTTTGTATTTGACTTCTTCCTTAATTGATCTTTTCTGGATGTTGGCTCCAGGTCCATGTGGTTATTTTTCTGCAGCTGATCTCGGGCACTCTGGGTTGTGTCAAAGGGGCTCCTGTGCCACTCCAGGAGATCCTGATCCTGCTCCCCACGCAGGCAGGGGCTTTGAGTCCCCAGACACCCCTGGAACTGGCAGATTGCAGCTGAACCAAGCCTGGCTGTGCTCTCAGGGCTGCCCTCCTGTGCTGCAGGGAAAGGAATTGTGCTACTGATGCTGTAACTTTGGGATTTGCTTTCGAGAATAAACATTGCAGGAGTGCAAAACCCCTTTTATGAGGAATCACTTGTCCCAGGAGGATGGAGATAATGGACTCTGGGTGCTGCCATCCCAGTGCTGTTATCAGCACTGTCTCAGATAACAAACCTGCTGTACACAGGGATCACGGGAGGTCATCTGATAAATAAACAAGTTAGAAAGGCTCCCAGCACAATTCCCGGTGACCGAGCAGCTTTTCAGGCCAATAAAGCCTGTTGGAGTGGGGATGGGGTTATGGTGTGTCCCAGCAGCAGCTTCTGCTCCTTCTGGGGTGGATTTATCCCCCAGATAAATCCAGGGGATTGATTAATCCGAGGGATTGAGCCAGCCCCATCCTGCTGGGATTCCAGGGCAGCTGCAGCCACAGTCCCACACCCAGCCCTCCTCCCCAGGGACTGCCAGAGCCTGGCACTGCCACGAGAGGGTAACGGAGCCATTCCCCCTTTGAGGGGTCCCAGCTCCGAGTCACGGAGCCACAGAGGATCCACAGAGCTCTGGGGGTGGAAATCAAACCTGGCTGTGCTGCAGGAGCTGTGTTCAGTGAGACTGAGAGCAAACCCCGAGGCTGTGTGGGGCTGGGGGCAGGAGGCAGCGGGACCCTGTGCCAGGGAGGGAGGGTGCACAGGGCAGGGTCCTCTGGGGACTTGGGAGCCGGAGAATCCCAGGATCCCAGGATGGTTTGGATTGGAAAAGGGACCTCAAATCCCACCCATCCCACCCCAGCCATGGCAGGGACACCTTCCCCTGTCCCAGGCTGCTCCAGCCCCAATGTCCAGCCTGGCCTTGGGCACTGCCAGGGATCCAGGGGCAGCCCCAGCTGCTCTGGGCATCCTGTGCCAGCCCTGCCCACCCTGCAGGGAACAATTCCTGCCCAATATCCCATCTCAATCTACTTTCCTTCAATTTAAAGCCCTTCCCCCTTGTCCTGTCCCTCCATCCCTTGTAAATAATCTCTCTCCATCTTTCCTGTAGCTCCTTCAGGTACTGGAAGGGGAAAATATCCACGCAACAAGTGAAGTGTTCCCATGAGCATGAGGCAGATCTGGGAAAGGGCAATTCCAGTGACCTTCCCTGTGCCATGGACTCAGCAATGCTGTGCTGCAGAACTCAGCCCAGGGCACAAAATCATCTCCTCCTGTCCCCAGGTGCTGGGGGAGAGGCATCCCTTCTCCATGTGCTCTGGGAGAGGAGATTTCAGTAATCTTTAGGGTCAGCTGAAACACCAAAGCCTCGGTATCAGTCTGTCTAGCAGCTCCTCTTCACCTGCTGCTAGGTGATAATGACTTGAAGAACAGAATTAATTAGGCTGAACCCTTCCATGCTTCTTGTATCTCTCAAGGTGGATTTTTCTCTTTTTACTTTTTTAATACTCAGGGTTAAAGTTTCATCCTTTTCCCGGTGAGGAAAAGCAAGGAAAGGATTTGCCTGTATTTTATTAACCATTTAGTTGCTTTCAAGCAGGGTTTGGTGGGGCACTAAGGGTGTTCATGTTTTCTTTCACTTTTTAGTGAAAGACCAAAGAACAAAAGCTCTGAACATGCCAAACTTGCTCAATAAAAGTCTTCAGAGTGTATCACTGGATTCCCTGTCCTAGGGATGCTCCAGGTCCCTCAGGCTCCTCCCTGGCCAGGCTGTCACTGTCTCCATCCCTCTTTGGGGGCTCATTTGACACTTTTCTTTCTGTTGGAGTGAATTAAACGAGGATTCCTTTGGAAGCCATGCATCAAACCTGCCCTCAGATCCAGCTCCACTCCCCGAGGGCTTTTGTTCCTGAGATCCTGCTCGAGTAGTCTGAATCATGATCTCATCAGAGACAATAAAACGCTGAAGAGGGTTCTTAAGTGCTCGGTTTAAGCTGCTGTCAGGGAATGTGCCCGTTAACATAACGAATCCATTCTCCTTTTCCACAGACATCGCTCAGTTTAGTCCCCGAGTTACCCCTGCTCTGTATTAATTTGGGGTCAGACCAATCCAGCATCGAGGGAAAACACATTAATGCCAAAATCAGAGGATTACGAAGGAGGTTGAGGGTAATGAACAATCCCACTAAGAAAAAAATCTATTATTCATGCACACACACGTGCACTCACACACAAACCACTTTTCTGAATAACAACACCAAGCCAGAAGACATGGGGGATAAAACCATGGAAATAGCAACAAGTTCAGAAGAAAAAAAAAATTCCACTTTTTCCTTGAAAATATCATTTGCATAAAAAATGTGTGGCTTTCATCGAAGTCTCCATTTTCCTCCAGAGGAAAAATTGCCTTTCCACATTATTCCCTGATCAGAAAGGAGCTGATTTCCCAGGCTGCCAATGCAGCCCACGCTACAGAGCCACAGCCCAAGCTTCGTTTCCCCTGATTCCGAGGAGGAATAACTGGCACAGCTCCAGCTGAGCTGCTGATGGTCTCCAAAACACCCCTGAGAGGTTTGATGCCTTGGTCTGAGGTCGGTGGGGTTCACTTGAGGCAAAAGCAGACGAGGGAACCAGGCTGAGGCTGAGCTCTGCACCCTCAGTGCTCTGCCTGGGCTCAGGAGATGGAGCCAGCCCCAAATGAGCCAGCTCTGGGGGACAGAAGGGGCAGCAAGGGGTAAAATCCCCTGGATTTCTGCCCCAATCCATGCTCAGGGACCCCTCACACCAACCCCACAGCAGATCCCATCCTCTCACCCCTGGGGGCACACATGGGGTGATCCTGTCCCTCTGCCCAGCCCTGGGGGCACACATGGGGTGATCCTGTCCCTGTGCCCAGCCCTGGGGGCACACATGGGGTTATCCTGCCCCTCTGCCCAGCCCTGGGGGCACACATGGGGTGATCCTGCCCCTCTGCCCAGCCCTGGGGGCACACATGGGGTGATCCTGCCCCTGTGGCAGGGTCAGTGCTGTGTCCATAGCAGGATGCAGTGGCAGCTGAGTGCTGATGTGTTAAATGGATATAAACTGCAGCTGAGGGCTCTCAGATTGGCTGCAGAGGCCGTGATCCACATTATTCAGCAGAAACCAGGCACTGGGGTTGTTCAGGACTTGTCTAAGGAAGATTTCCCCATCCCTGGCAATGCCCAAGGCCAGGCTGGATGGGGTTTGGAGCAGCCTGGGACAGGGGAAGGTGTCCCTGCCATGGCACTGGATGGGCTTTGAGGTCCCTCCCAACCCAAACCCATCTGGGATTTTCTGATTCATTTGTAATTATTATTATGATTATTGCTGACTAATGGAATTTCAGCAGGACCTCAGTAAGCTCAAATCTGCACCGAGTGCCTTCAGGGAAGGGAGTTCCTCCGCAGGGAGTGAGAATTTCAGTGGTGGTGACACAGGAATTTAAACACGTGAGAGCTGCAGTGGCCCCGGGCTCAGACACTGCTCAGGGTGGGATGGACAGAGCCTGGCCCGTGTTCCTCCATCACAACAAAACACCCTGAAATTACCAGTTTAGATGGGGCTGCCCATTCCCCCGGGGTCAGCCGCTCCCTCCTCCAGGCAGCCACAGCCGGGACCCCACCAGGCTCCTGTCCAGCACCAATCCAGCTGCTGCCACATCTGGGCACAGCAGCCTCCAGAGCCACCCTGCCCTGCTGGGGTGTGTTCCCCTCCCATCCCGACCCTCACACCATCACAATTAACAGCACGGCTGTAATTATTGCTATTATCACATTACTGCCATTATCCTCCTTCCAAGGCAGCCTTTTTGTCTCCTTGTTTCGCTGTTTCTGTTGTGCCCATTATTCAGATAACGAAGCCAGATGCTCTGCCTTGCTTCAGAGCTCCCTTGTGCTGGCTGCTGCCACATCCCCTGCGAAAAGTCAGTCCTCACCCCGAAGCACTTAAAAACCTAATTAGAGCAGACAGACCGGCATCATCTTCGGCTACCAGCAGCTTCAGGAGCAAACCCCCACTCTTCAGGATGTTCAAGGTCACTTTGCCAGATTTCCCGAAGATTTGGGATGTGTCCCGAGGTTCCCAGTGCCTGTTATCCCCGTGGTGTTCTCCTCATGGCTCCTGAGCCACACACACAGCCAGGCAGCTTCACCCTGTTTGTATTTACTCCTGACAGTGTCCTTTCACCTCAGTGAGATTTTTAAAAATCCCAGGCTATAAATAAATGAATGAAGAGGAAAGATGATGAGAATAAGAGACACTGGGGGGCTGGAGCGTGTCCAGAGAAGGGAATAGAGCTGGGGAAGGGTCTGGAGCCCCAGGAGAGGCTGAGGGAGCTGGGAAGGGGCTCAGGCTGGAGAAAAGGAGCTCAGGGGGAACTTCTGGCTCTGCACAAGTCCCTGGCAGGAGGGGACAGCCGGGGGGGTCGGGCTCTGCTCCCAGGGAACAGGGACAGGAGGAGAGCTCAGGCCTCAGGCTGGGCCAGGAGAGGCTCAGGGTGGATTTTGGGAAAACTTCTCCACAGGAGTGGCCAAGCAATGGAAGGGGCTGCCCAGGGAGGTGGTGAAGTCCCCATCCCTGGAAGTGTTCAAAACACGTGTGGATGTGGCACTTGAGGACGTGGATTGGTGCTGACCATGGAGTGTGGCCAGCCCCAGCTGCTCTGGGCACCCTGTGCCAGCCCTGCCCACCCTCCCAGGGAAGGATTTATCCCAATATCCAACCTGAATTTCCCTTTTTCAGTCTGAACCATTCCCCCTTGTCCTGGCACTTCAGTTCCTGGTGAGTTCCTCTCCAGCTCCCCTGCAGCCCCTCCAGACCCTGGCAGGGGCTCTGAGCTCTCCACACAACCTTCTCCTCTCCAGGCTGCCCATTCCCAGCTCTCCCAGCCTGGCTCCATAGGGGAGGTGCTCCAGTCCCTTTATCAGCTTCCAGGTCTCCTCTGGAATTGTTCCAACACTTCCTTGTCCTTTTTCTTACATTGGGGACAGCAGAGCTGGGCACTGTTCCAGGTGGGGTCTCCCCAGAGACAGAATCCCCTCTCTGGCCCTGCTGCCCTTTGGATATTCCAGCACATCCCTCCAGTGGGAGATCCTGGGACCACCAATCCCAGCTTTTCCCTGCTGAATCAGCAGTATAGCTGGGACTGGTCTTGGTAAGAGCAGAATTAGGTTGATTTTTAAAAAGGGACCATCTAATTCTCCATGTGGATCCCTCTGGAGCAGGTCCAGCACGTGGAGCGGCCGTTTGCAGTCTAACACAACGGAGATGGAATTATTGTTCCCTGAAATCCATACATATTCTCCAAATCTGCCACTTCCTATTAGAATGCTGCAGAAGCCCTGGGAGAATGACGGAATTTCTATCCAAAAGGTTAAGCAAAACATAATGAATGGAAAAGATGAGCTGTGACAGAGCTGCAACAAGAATTTTCAACTTTTGAAAAACATCCAGATATTTAAGGCCTTTTAAATGAACTTGAGATGTTGTGTGAAATCCATTTGGTATGGAAACACTGAAATGCACTTTTTAAACTCTGAGTAAACCAACCTTTCATAAAACATTCCACAAGCATTTTTTAAAGAGTCAGTGCACTGTGTCTGCAACACACTCCTGCAAAATCAAAACTTGGCAAATCCTGTTGGCCTGCAGCTCCCTCCCTTCCTCTCCTGATGGGATCAGCTGCTCCTGGGGCAGGTGTGGACACCCAGCAGCTCCCAGGGGATTCTCCTTTATGAGCTCACACCTCTCCCTGTGCCATGGGAGGTCATTTCCCTGCCCAGCAGTGCCTGGGCTAACAGGGAATGTCCTCCAGCTGGCTTTTTAGGCTGTGACACTTGGCTCCTTCTAAGCTGCTCCTCACAAAGGGGACATTTCATGCAATCCCATCATTTTCCCATATCCAAGGAAAAAGCAGTTTGGGGATCCTGGTCAGAAGGCAGGAGATGATGTCCCTTGTTGGCACTTGGCAGCCACAGGGAGAAGGTTCCTTCCTCCTCCTGCAGCACCATTATTTCAACAATCTGATTTTTAACTGATGAAAATTCAAATGTCTCCTCTATGGGAAAGCTCCAATTTTCTCCTTTAGGGAAAGCAGAGATGTGAATTGCAGGGATCACTCTGAGGGATCTGTATCTTGCTCTGGTGAATGTGGGGATTTTACAAACCTGCCAGGAAGTGCTGAGGGTCACAGGGGCAGAACTCACCCAGAATTTCTTTGACTTTCCCCATTGCTGACTTTTCCAGAGGAGCAGATTGTTCAATTCTGTCCTTCCTTTAGATGCAGCTGTGGAAGAGGAGCTCTGGGTTCAGCTCCTGCTGATCCTCACATGGTGGCCAAGGTGTGTCCATCATCACACCCACATCCCACAGGAGCTGCATTTTTGGGGTGGCTTGGACAGGGGAGACAAACCAGGTGTCACCCAGACCTGGAAAAGGAGCTCTGGGCTCAGCTCCTGCAGATCCCACAGGACAGGACACCTCCAATGGCCAAGGGCTGGCTGTGCCCATCACACCCACATCCCACAGGAGCTGCATTTTTGGGGTGGCTCTGGCTCTGGACCAGGGCAGAGGCTCCTTGGGCAGGTCCCCAAGGGTTCAGGGCTGGCCCTGCCTTGCCCACCAGTAGAACCAGTTGGTGCCTGGCAGTGCTGGGCCCCTCGGAGGCTCTCATCCTTCAGGGAGGGTGAATGGCTCCGTGAGTGCCCCAGATCCAGCAGAGTCATGTGGCTCGGGCTTTATTTGCTGTTATTGCTGCTTTCAAGTGGAAAATTGATATAATAGCAGTCCTTTCTCAGCACACAGCAGTCTGCACATTTGTACAATGTTCTTTGAGGACGATCAGCAGCCACTGGCATAGAAAAGTGACAGATGCTGTCTGCAAATAATGAGCTGAAGCAGTTTCCTTTGGAAGGGAACTTAAGCAAAGTCCCTTTGAGTTTGAAAAGCCAAAGAGGTTCCCATGTGTCCTCAGAAGCTGCTCAGAAAAGGCAATTTCTAGTGGCTCATGTGGCATAATTATTTTTCAACTGTTTCTCTCACACCAGCTTCTCTGGAGAGAGGGAATGACCCAGTTCCTGTTTACTGAGCATTTCCTACTGGGGACAGGCATGAAAGAGAATGAAGTTTGTGGCTTATCCTGTTCCCTCCTCCTGTGTTCCATGTCTGCACAAATCATAGGGATAGGGAGTATAATTGTGGATAAAGCCCATCCCACACCTTTGGGGTCCTCACATTCCTTCTTTGCAGCTCACACCAAAATCCTTTCAAGCCCCTGAGGTCTTGAGGAGTCTCACACCTGTGAGATTGATGGAACAGCACTGGGAGGCTTCATCCTGAGCCTTTGATCCTCTCTCCTTCCTCCCTGCCTTCATCTGGCACAGCCTCAATCAGTGCCAGAGATGCTTTTCCTGATGGAGCAGGTGTTCAAAGTCCTGCCATCACCTCCAAGTGCTCCAAGAAGCCCAAATTACTGAAAGGGAAGGATTCAGTTTCCTAGCTGGACATTTCCAACCCTGTCAGTCAACATTAAAGATTGCCTTTAATGATGGAATCTTCTTTCTGGTGCCATACAGATGTTTCTGCACTTGGTGTTTTCTGATTATTTCCACAGTCCTGAGTCCTGAGGATGAAATCAGGCTCTGGGAGCCTTTGCTCTTGAGGTCTTGGAGAGATCCAGCATCTTTCCACACTTCTGTGGAGAACTGAACCTACAAAAGGTATCAGCAGGGGCTTCTCTCCAGTAAAAATAGCCCTTGACAAACTGTCCTTCTCATTAGAGGCTTCAGAAAGTCTCTAAGAATTGGTTTTCTTCCAGCCTGACCTCTTCTTTGGGCTTCTCTGGCAGTGGAATTCCAAGCAAATCCAAGGTAGGATGCTGCAACTCCCCACACATTATCTGGGATTAATGGTGAGAGCTGTGCACAGCACATTAAATCAAAATGGATCCAAATAATGAGCCCCCATCCCTTCAATGGATCCAAATAATGAGCCCCCATCCCTTAAGGCACCAGGGCTGCTCAATCTTAATTCCCTTTCTTATTTCTAAAAGCATCATTTGCTAAACTTTTTGTGTTGTTTCTTCTTGGATTAATTTTAGCTCTTTCCTTTCTGTCCCTTCCTGCATGATGAGAAGCATTTCTGAGCAAATTTAGAATGGTGCAATGTTGTGGGAAATTAATTAATACTGATAATTATTGATGGATTCTATAGATGAAACACATATAACAAGGGAGATTAAAATTAAGGGATTCTACTTCATTCCAGTGCCTGAAGGGAGCTACAAGAAGGATGGAGAGACTTTACAAGGAATGGAGGGACAGAACAAGAGGGAATGGCTTCAAACTGACAGGGAGTAGGGTTAGGTGGGATTTTGGGAAGAAATCCTTCCCTGGGAGGGTGGGGAGGGCTGGCACAGGGTCCCAGAGCAGCTGTGGGTCCTTGGATCCCTGGGAGTGCCCAAGTGGCTGGAAAAACCTGGGACAGTGGAAGGTGCCTCCCTGCCCATGGAGGGGTGGAATGGGATGAGCTGTAAGGTCCCTTTCAACCCAGCCCATTCTGGAATTCTGTTTGGATTCCAGATTCTATCACAGGAATTCTCTGTGGTTTTGTTGCCTTTAAAATCTCCCAGCTCTGGACAGGAAAGCTGAACAGTTTTCATTCAGGGTGGGGTTCCCTTGGCTGGTTTTGCTCTTGGTTGTTCAGGGGTGATTTTTTGCTGATGCCATTATTTGTTGCCTTGGACTGGAGGTTTTTCTGAGCTCTGATGTTCCATGAACTGTACTCTGTGAGATGGAGATCCCTGGCACTGAAGGGATAATCATTTAGTGACAGCAAAGGACAATAAGGTTGCAGAGCAGAGAGAGTGAAAAATCCCCATCCCCAAAGTGGCAGAGCAGGGACAATCCATCTCTCCACCTCGGCTGGCAGGGAGGGAATTGTCTGGCGGGGGAGCCTGCATGGTTCAGGGGAAAAGTCAGCAGCTCCAAGGCAAATATCCATCCCATCCTGGGTCTGCAAGAGCTTGGGTGAAAGCAAAACCTCACACAACAGAGCTGGGAGGACTGAAGGCTCTGCAAACCATTCTGTGGAGGCCCAAAACTGAAAAAAGGGAAATCAAGCGACCATGTGGTGACAGGGTGAGGATTATCCAACATCACGTAGGAATCTGGCCTGGAGGCAGGCTCCAGCTCTGGAGAACATCTCCTCAACATAACCCCATCACTGATTCCTTGCAGCCCCTGTTATCCTCCTTCAAACTTCCACCACGGATGGAAAAGACATCTCCCAGCCACAGTGACCCCAGAGCAGCAGCAGGACACGGAGGGCGCTGCTTTGGGGAGCTTTGTGTGCTTTGGGGAGCTTTGAAGTCACAGCTGCCTTCTCCAGCAGCTGCAGAGGAGCCTCAGGGCCTGCACACACATTTCCCCCAGGAGAAATGATCTGAAACCGACTGAGGACAGGGGGAGGCTGAGCAGAGACAGGGAGAGGTTTAACCCTTCCTCTGCCATGGAGAGAGGGGAGGGTCCAGCCAGGCTCTGGAGGCAGCAGCTCGTGGATTAAACATCCAAAAACATCTCCAAAACATCCCTGTGGGGAGGGAACCAGATCAAAAGGACAAGGACTGGCCCTGGAGGACAGTTCTGCATGTGCAGATGGAAGGTCAAGGGAGCAGCTGGAGGAGAAAGTGAAGCCCCAAAAAAGCAGCTCTGAGGACAGGCAGGGGCAGGGGCCTGGCCCCGGCCTCGGGCAGGGACAGACAACTCCTCTGCATTGTCTTGGGTTATTTTTAGCTCTACTTTGGTGCCTCCAAAGGAAGGCTGAACACCCCTGCTGCTTTTGCTGCCTTTAGTCTACAATTTCCCAGCTGAGAAGCAAAACAGGGCCTTGGGAAGGGGGTCCCATGGGAAAAGAGGGTCCCAGGAGTTCTCCCTGTGTTCTCTTTCTCTGTGGGGCTGTGGCACAAGGGAGAGGGAGGCTGGGCACTGTGGGTGACCAAGGGTCCCTGTCCTGGCGGGCAGGGAGTGGCCGTGTCCTGCTGTCCCCTCTGGGATTCTGGGTGGGTTCCCAGGGCATGGTGAGCCCGATTTGGGGCCCCTGATCTCCTCCTGCCAGGGAAATCAGCTCCTGTTCCAGCAGACAGATGGGCCAGAGGTTTGACACATCCCCGAGGGCAGCAGAGCAGGAGGGAGGGGAGCTGGGGGGGCTGAGCAGAGCCCCAGGAGCCGGGGCTGAGCCGGGGAGCAGCGGGAGGAGGATGGATTGCCTGGCATCCCCTCCTCTCCTTCCAGCATCCCTGCATCCCTCCCACAGCAGCATCACATCCTCCCTCCTGCAGCTCCCTGCGCCTGCAGAGGCCTCTGCTTCCTCCTCCTCTTCCTCCTCTTCCTCATCCTCCTCCTCCTCCTCCTCCTCCTCCTGCCTGCCCAGCCATGAATTACCGGGAACGGTGCCTTACCTTGTCTGCACAGCCCTGGGGGCCCTGGGCAGGGCTCTCTGCGTTGTCCTGGTGTTCCAGCGGCAGGGACAGTGCCACGGGCTGCAGGGGTGCAGCAGGTGCAGCCATGGGTTGCAGAGGTGCAGCAGGGACAGTGCCACAGGCTGCAGAGGTGCAGCAGGTGCAGCCATGGGTTGCAGAGGTGCAGCAGGGACAGTACCATGGGCTGCAGAGGTGCAGCAGGTGCAACCACGAGCTGCAGAGGTGCAGGAAGGCGCAGCTATGGGTTGCAGAGGTGCAGCAGATTGCAGCCACAGGTTGCAGAGGTGCAGCAGGGACAGTGCCATGGGCTGCAGAGGTGCAGCAGGTGCAACCACACAGCAGCCCCAGGCACGGCTCCACCACGGGCACCGGGAGCATCGCTGCTGCAGGGACACGCACGGAGCTCCCCGGGAATGAAAACCCAGTGCCAGCACCTGCTCCCTGCTTGTTCCCTTGTGCCTGACTGCAGCACAGCCCCAGCTGCCTGAACAGCACAGCCCAGCACAGCCCAGCACAGCCCAGCACAGCCCAGCACAGCCCAGCACAGAGCACAGCCCAGCACAGCCCAGCACAGCCCAGCACAGCCCA
>NC_031786.1:10267513-10279482 GCF_001522545.3 Parus major | reverse complement strand
GGGAAAGGGAAAGGGAAAGGGAAAGGGAAGGTGCGGGAAGGGAAGGGAAGGGAAGGAGAAAGGAGAAAGGAGAAGAAAGGAGAGGAGGAATTAAACACTCTTTAACCTAAAACCAGTTTCACCAAGGATTGACTGCAGCCCCCCCCAATCCCCACTGCTTGTGCTGGGTACAAGAAGGGACAATGCCACCCCTGTTTGGTGACAAGCCCAGCCTGTGAGTGGTTCCAGATTCTCCAGACTGGCAGGACAAGTGGGAATTCTCCTTCCAGCCCTCACAGGAATTATTTCAAGCCAAGGTGGCCAAGCCATGGTATTTCATGGTTTTGGTTGGGGTGTGGTCGAGGTTATTGATTCACATTCAGATAAGTTACTGAAATAAATGGAGTAAAGAATCTGGGAGCTGGAAGGAAATGGGGTTAATCCAAATCATCAGCTTTCCTGGGCTGGGAATGGCCTGGATCCCGCAGCACACGGGGCTGGAAGCTGCAGCACCATGCTGGCCGTGGGTGTGTGTGGCACCAGCAGAACAGTGGCACAGACACTGCGCAGGAAGGCGCCTGCACGTGTCAGCTCATTCCTCGCTGTGCTTGCATTTCCCTCCTTTCCTTCTTTACCAGGAACAAGGAAAAAATATCCTTGAGGCCCCTTTTAAAGTGTCTCAAGCATCCAAGTGATGCTTGAACAGCAGCCTCAAGGGCAAGTTTACGGGTCAGGTGTGGCCAAAGCATTTCCAGGGGCCCAGCACAGGCAGGAGCTGGAGCTGCTGGGGAGAGCCCAGAGGAGGCTCCAGGGTGAGCAGAGGGATGGAGCAGCTCTGCTGGGAGAGCTGGGATTGATCAGCCTGGAGAGGAGAAGCTTTGGGGTGACCTCGTTCTGATCTTCCAGGACCTGAAGGAGCTGCAGGGAAGATGGAGAGAGAAAATTCCCAAGGGGTGGAGGGACAGGAAAAGGGGGAACAGCCTCACAATGAAGGACTGTAGGGTTAGATGGGATAATTGTTCCCTGGCAGGTTGGGCAGGGCTGGCACAGGGTGCCCAGAGCAGCTGGGGCTGCCCCTGGATCCCTGGCAGTGCCCAGGCCAGGCTGGACATTGGGGCTGGGAGCTCCTGGGACAGGGGAAGGTGTCCCTGCCATGGCTGGGGTGGAAGGTTGGAATGAGATGGGGTTTAAGGTCACTTCCAACCCAGACCTGCCATGATTTTATGATTCTGTGATTCTCTTATCTCTGGGATGTCTCAGAGGTGGCCCAGAGGGAAATCCCAGAGGGAAAGGTACAGCCACCTCCATTCTGCCTGGCCTTGGAATGATGAAACCTGGCAGGGGTTGGACAAATCCCAAACCTCGGGCTGGAAATGCCCCTGTGGGGTTTGCTGTGGGACCAGGTGTGCTGAAACACTGCAAGGCCTTGGGAGAGGAGGGATTTGAGGTCCTGGGAGAGGAGGGATTTGGGGTCCTGGGAGAGGAGGGATTTGGGGTCCTGGGAGAGGAGGGATTTGGGGTCCTGGGAGAGGATGGAATCAGGTTCTGCAGTGGCTCCCAGCAGCCCATGAAGGGTTTGTTAAGGGTTTGTTCCTGTTCCTCACAGCCAGCCTAAGAGCAGTGCCTGGCACTCTTAGAACCACTCTTAAAACATTACCATATTTATAAGTAATGCCCTAATTTGAAGGGATATCGAGTTCTTTTGGATGTAAGTAGTTATTAATTACAATGCAACAGGAAAATTCATTAGGGAATAGAATCAAACTTTCAATTAATGTCATTTTTATCCAGGAACATTAGATGAGCTGCTTTTTTTTTTTTTTTTTCCGTTGCCTTTAACAAGGATCTGGAAACATTTGCTAATTTCCAACTATTATAGTTCCTTCTATGAAATAATGTGAGCTCTCATTTGCATATAAGAAAACATTTTCTGTATTCACTGTGACTCTGAGCTGCCCTATTTATATCAGGAAACTGAGCTGAAGACTCCCTGTGCATTTCAAGGCGAGCCTTTTCTCATGCAGAAGAGCAGAAGATTTTTCCAGGCCCATGGTGAAGCAGGGATGTTGTTTTGGGGGGCTCTAACCCTGCACAAGGCTGAGCAGAGGGGCTGGGGAAAAGCTCAGGGGGTTCCTTGCTGAGTTTTCCTCAAACATTCCCCTGGGTCTTTCTCTGAAGTTCTCTCTGCACTTCTTGTTCCAAATCTTTTACTTTCAATTTTATTTCCAACCTCAAAGCCAAACCTGCTTGATCCAACAAAGATCCTCCAGGTGCCAGGTGTGAAACCCTTTTCACCTCAGAGCGAACACATCAGACACCTCCAGACCCTTCTGCTGGGGAACTTATTTTCCTTTCTGCTCTGGGAAATCTTTCAGCTTCAGGCTTGGTTTTGTTCTGTTTCTGGATCTAAGATCTAGATTCCACAGCATCCCCAGCTGCAAGTCCATGGAAAATGCATCTTTAGTGCAGAGGGCTGAACCTGTGCTGTTCCACATCCATCTAAGCTCTGAGTGGTTGATTTTGGTTTTATCTGGGTTCTCCTGTCAAACCCTGAACAGCCACAGGAAAATCAAGCTTGCAAAGACTCCCTTTGCTCCCTCCTTCCACATCTTTTGTCTCTCAGGTTTCCATGTTTGTTGTTGCTGCAAGCATCAGATAAATCATCTGCATAAAAAAATAGAAAATTAAAAGCAGCAATAGCAGTAATCACCATTCCATTAATGATCTAAATGCTGAGGGCAGGGCAAGGCAGATAATTAATTTCAATTTTTAAAGCAGAAAAATCCATCAATGTTTCAGTTGATCCCAGACAGTTTTATTTTGATTTTATATTGCCAAAAAAAAGTTTCAGATCCTTGCAAAACAACTTTATTGTTGTTTATTTTGTCCTGAGCTTTCTCCAATGATAAAATATTTCACAGTTCAAATGTCCCATTATCTTCTGAGGAGAGGAGCCCAGGCCATGGAATAAATGAGAACAGAAAGAGGCTTTGGGTGAGGCCAGGGATGGGAATTTCTCAGAGAAACCCCATTTTTATAAAACCTGGCAGAGCATTCCTGAGCCAGGAGCTGCAGGGATGGAGGAAATGTCCCCCAGAGCCTGATGGAGGTGATTCCCCAGGGAGGGACAGGTCCTTGTGGGTACCCCGATACCCACGATCCCAAATCCAGCTCTCCTGGGCTGGGTGCTGCTGCAGCACCCCCAAAGCTCCTGCAGGGCCCCAGATGGACCCAGGCAGCTCCATCCTCTCCCCACGCCTTTCTCCTGCCCTTCAGCTCCTCTCCAGTCCCTTCTCCTCTCCCTGCTCCAGGCCTTTGTTCCTCTGCTGGATGGAAACTTCCTGCAGTTTTCCACTCGCAATTTATTCATGGCTAGTGCCTACTTTTTGTTCTTGTGCCAAGTTTGTCTGTTAGATCTTCTCCCTCCCCAGCACTTTCCCTGCCCACATTTATTTATAGAAAGCAATCTTTGCCTTTTTTTTTTTTTCTCTCTCTCTTTCTTTTCTTCTCTTTCCCTCCACAGAGCCCCTTAAGCTCTCCCTTACCCCAGCACAGCCTGGCTTTTGGGCAGGTACCCCATTTTAGAGCTGTTCTCCTCAGCTCTGGAGCTTCCTTGGGGCCAGCAGGAGCTGTCAGCAGCTTGTTTTGGTTTTTTTTCTTGGTGAGCCTCAGCAGAGCCTTTCAGCTGTCTCTGAGCCCTGTGTGTTTTTCTTGTCAGTGTAATGTGCTTAGTAACAACACCTACCACTTTTCCCTGTCGCACTCTGCGCTCCTCCGTCAGCTACAACAACAAAGAAATTGCATTTAACCAGCAAGGGAAAAGGTGGCTTTGTGCAGTAACCTTTGCCTCCTCCAGGTACCTCTGCAGGTCACGGGATTCCAGTGCTTTGGTGACTCACAGCTCTCCCACCCAGCAATTATTAGCTCAAAACAATTCCTGAAGCCTTAAACAAATTTATTTTCTTTTTTTTTGGGTGCAGGAGCCTCAGTGACATTTGGCAGTGAGTGCAGGTCTGCTGGAGTCACTGCTGCTTGGTAAAAGTGCTTCGAGTGAGAAAAGTATAAATAGAGATTTTAATATAACTCAGTAATACATCACTGATATTTTACAAACCAGGAGGGATAATATATTGTGATAATATAATAACAGTTCCTGGGGAAAGTGTATTTTTGGATGAAAAGTGAGAAGAGTAAAAAAAAAATGTGTTTTGAGAATTGAAAAACGTTTCAAGTTTTCAAAACACGGAACCCAGCAGGAGGATATTTCAAAAGGAATTTAGTTGTTGAAGGGAAATGTTTGTTCCCTTGGAAAAGATTATTTCCCTTCCAGCCCTGGTTTTGGGCAGCCCTGTCCAGGCAGGTGTGGCTGAAAGGAAAAGCAAAGGAGGCTGAGGAAGAGGAGCTGGGCTGAGCACGGCACAGCCTGGGAGTGCTCCTGTTTCCAGCTGGCTGGGGGAATATTCCCATTTTTATGCTAAAACTGGATCCGTGGGGTGCTCCACCTCTGGAGCATCCCTGGCTCTTGTGCCCTCAGCTTGGTGCTCCTGGGGCACAGAACACTCTCCTGGAGCTGGCAGCTCAGGCTCTTGCAACTTTTGGGGTTTTTTTTGTAGAAATGCAGGACTGGGGAGAGTTTGGGAAACTCTGGGAGCCAAACTGACCTTGAAAAGCTGGGAAGTGGCAGCAGCCTGGGCAGGGAGGGAGTGAGGGAGAGTTCAGAGCCTTCCCTACAGTCAGCCAGGGACTCCAAGGAAGAGCTGAGAGCACATCCCAGTGAATCCAGGCTGGAGTGTGATCCTGGGGTGTGGGACAGGGAATGGGGGCACAGGCTGCACACAAAGTGAGGGAAGGTGTTCACTCCTGGGCCCTGGAATGTCTCCTGGCACAAAGCCTGGATGGCCTGGGAGCTTTAGCCATGGCTCCAGCATGGGCCAGCAGTGCAGGATGCAAACTGGCACACGGATAATCAGCCCTAATTCCTGCTTACCCCTAAATATCAGGTTTTGTCAAACGGGAGGTGAAATGTAGCTTCCCTCTTCAGCCAGAGGAACACTGGAGATGTTAGCACAGAGATTTCAGTACTCAACTAATTAAAAAAAAGCCATCTCTCCCTCTCTCAGGGGATTTGATTCCTTTTTTTTATGCAGGCTGGAGGTACCACAGCCTTTCCAGATGATGTAATTAACCTGACCTATTTGGTGGCTCCATATTAATGTCTCTTTGTGACGGATTTACAACAAAGCCTCGTTACTAAAGACTTCACAACAAGATTTATTATCATTATCTTGTTTCTCCCCATTCATTACTCCCTTCTCCTCAGCTGGAAGTGAGTCAGGACCCCTGGGCACTTTCCCCAAGATCTGGAGGAGACTGATGGGCCTGACCTCAGAGCTTTGCAATTTTCTGCCTTGCACAGGGGTGCAGAGCTCTGAGCACTCCAGGGCTGCACCAGCTTTATGTAATCCACCCAAAGGGCTGGGAATTCTGCAGCTGGTCTGGATTGTTATCCATGGGCATCTTTCTTCTGGCAGCCCCGGCCCCAAGGCCCAGCTCCCGCTGCCTGAGGTGTGCTGGGACATTTTCAAAGGCAGCACACAGGGCTGGCACCCGGGAGGCTCCGAGGGCAGCGAGAGGTTGTTCATTAATCCCCCTTTGTATGGGCAGCAAAAACCTGCCAAATCCCCGGGCTCAGCACTGCTCTCAGCTCTGAGGGGTTTTTTTGGACTACAATAGGTTTGGAGAGAATTCTGTATCAGAATCAGAGCATAACATTCAAACTTTCTTTTTGTGGGGTTTTTTATTTTTATTTTTTTTTCCCCTAGAACAAACTGTTACAGAGGGAAATGCAGACAGATTTCTGTACCTGACTTTACTTCAAAGGGTAGAACTCAGCCCAAACCCCACGGCAGACTTGGTCTCATTGATTGCCAAGGGCAGAACATTCTTAATGCATTGGTATTAAATAAACAGATGGGAAACTAACCCGAGATTTAAATTTCTGTTGAGATAATGTCGAAAGCGTATTGACCCAAGGGTGCTGGTGATTGAGTTAGTGTTCCACATCAATACCTGTGGCCAGGCCTTTTGTAGGACACTGAGGAATGGGGCCGATATTTTGAGGCCTTGGTTGGAAGTAAATTTTTTGCCTAAGAGCAAATTGGCTGTGTTGGTCCACAGGGAACCTGTCTTTGGGTAGAGTTTAACCCCTGCTTTCCTCAGGGCCCCGCAGTGAGGAGAGGGCAGGAATATTCCAGGGGTGCCAAGGACCAAGTCCCAGTCTCTGTGATGCTGGGCAGGGCCAGCAGGTCCCGTTTAAGCAGCAGAAATTGTTCTCCCAGGAGTCTGGCTGGGTCCCTGCAGGCAGCAGGACATCCCTGCTGGACACAGCTGTCCCTCTCTTGTGCCTGAGGAATGGCAGCTCTTCCTGCCACTGGACACGGGAGATTTATTGAGGAGATGAGGCGGCCCCAAAGCCCCATCCTGCCATAATTAATTGGCCACGGCTGCAAAGCGCAGCAGCAACATTTTGAGAGACATTATCTGCTGTCCTGCTTGGATTAAGAATTCATGAGGGCAGAAATCATTCCACAGGCTTTGTTTTGCTTTAAGTTATACTTTTATACAAATTATCTGAGGAGAGAGGCTGATTAATGACACAGAGAGAGTGAGCTCAGGAGACAATCCATCTCCTCTCTATCTCATCTCTCCACCCCGCAGCCTGCAGGACAGTGCAGAGAGCAAAGCTCCAGCTCCAGCTCCAGCCTGGGGCTCCTTTCCTGTTGCAACAAGCACAGAGTTCTGTGAGAAACTGTCAGGGCTGGGGACAGAGGCTGCTGTCACTCCCAGCTCATCTCTGTCCTGCTCAGAGCGGGTACCATGGCAGGAGGCTGCTGTGCCATGTCCTGAGTGCCTGGCACCTGCTCCAGGTACCCACTGGGTTTTCAGGAGTGAGGGGGATGTGATTGCCTTGTCTGTATCCTGAAAACTGTTTTACAGCTGGATTTTATGTCATGTGCCCCCACCTTTAATCTTTCAGATCCTACCCCAGCTTTCCCAGCGTGGTGACAGTGCTTGGAATGAGCTGGAGCCGTGAGGGACAGAGGTGGCAGGAGGGTGACACAGGAATTTCCCAGATTAATCAGAGCCTTCATTCCAGTACTTGCAAGGCCACACGTGTTTTCCCATCCCTTGTCTGGGCTCTGGGCTGGGGACAAAGTGGGCATCAGGCACAGCTGAGACTCAACGACCTTGAAGGGCTTTTCCAACCAGAAGAATTCTGTGATTCTACAGAATCTCCTGAGCTGGGAGGAGCCCACAGGGATGACCCACAGCAGCTCCTGGTCCTGTCCAGACCCCCAACAATCCCACCCTGGGCCCTCTTGGGGTTTTGTCCAGGTTTTCTTGGGGTTTTGGCGGCTTGTTGCCCTTTCCTTGGGGGGCCTGGGCGTGGCCGGCCCTTTTGGGGGAGAACCTTTTCCTGAATTCAGCTCCAGCGGTTTCCTGAGGTCAGCAGAGAGAGGAAATGACCCCTGAGAGCCCCTCTGTTTGTCTGTGGTCATCTCCAGTGGCCCAGCCTGGAGCACTGGGTGGAGATGCCCATCCAGGCCTGGACTGCCTGGAGAGGATCAGCAGGAGCTCAGGGCCCCCTTTGCTCCGGCTGCAGAAAGAGCCACAGGGAATGAACTCCAGTAAAACAAAGCTCAGAAAGTGAGTTTTTCAATGGAACAGAGCAAAGCTGCAGGGACTGCAATTAGACCAGCTCAAAAGTGTGGAGGGAAGGGGCAGGCTGAGCTTAAAATGTGCAGAACTTAAAAGGGAATGACAGCATTCCAGAGCTGCAGCCTGTGCTCCATGAAGCACAAAGGCATTCTGCCACCATTCCAGGTACCTGGAGAAGCAGGACTGGGGATATCAGTATGCAGGAAAGAATCAAAGCAATGAATCTGCTAACAAATGAGAATTGCAAGAATAATTGATTCTGAAGGAGGAACACAGCAAACAAAGCCCAGCAAATTCCTTTCTGCAGAACATTCTTGCTTCCAAGGAACACCATTTGGAAACTCCATTTTATAAAAAAGGGGAAGGGGAGAGTGTGATGGTGTGACCTCAGCTAAGACCTTGACTTTGTATCTGTGTAGGAGCTGACAAAAAGTCCATGAGGTTTTTCCCTGGGAGGGTGGGGAGGGCTGGCACAGGGTGGCAGCCCCTGGATTCCTGGCAGTGCCCTGGAGCAGCCTGGGACAATGGAAGGTGTCCCTGCCATGGCAGGGATGGAATGAGAGGAGTTTTAAGGTCCTTTCCAACCCAAACCATTCTGTGACTCGGGGGGCTGAATGTGGTGTCTGGTTTCTGAGAGATTGAGGTGGGAAAACGGAGCAGGAGAAGGAAGAGAAGGAGAAGGAGGGGGCTCCAGACCTCTGACAGCCCTGAGATGGGGAAGGGCCAAGCTGCAGTGCAGACTGCAAGAGAATTTTGAGGAAGGTCATAAAATGATGAGAGGAGAGAGAAAGCAGGAGCTGATCCCCCAGAACAGAGGCAGTGGGTCAGGAAATGTTTATTCCAAAGGCCTGAGTGCTGGCCCTGGCCTGCAGAGACACCGAGAGCGGGGCACAACGGGCAGGGGGCTGGAAAGGTCTCACAACTTCCAAAACCTCACAAACTGGGAAACCCACATTATCCTTCAGCTGGTTTGAAATGCTGCATCATCTCCATCCTAGCGGGGAAAGGGCAGCTGATGTTCCTCACACAGGGTGCCTGAATTACCTACAAAACAGAATAATCAAAAGTGATCTTTGCAGCTCAGAGGCAGCAGCTGAACGACCACGAGGGAAGCCAAAGGCAGATATTAGCTCTCTGATTTAAAATTAAAACAATTGATCAATTGTCCTTGCTGGAATTAATAGCAAAACAAACAGGCCTGCAATATTAAACTGAAATTCACTGCCTGGATCTGGCTGGATCCAAATGCATGGGGTCTCTCAGGACAATCCTGGATATTTATTAAGGCTGAATGAATTGCATTTTCGTACATAAAATGCAGATATTGGGGAATTTGAAAAGTAAAGGTCATTGTGAAAAGAATGTGGTTTTTTATTTTTTTAATTTTTTTTTTGAATGTGTGAATTTGGAGTTTCCAGAGCTGGTAAAGCTCAGTGCACCAAAGGGCACAGTTGGGAATGGCAGCGGGGTCTGGAGGGAAGGAGGCGGAATTGCAGTCATTTTTATACTGTAATTAAAGCAATTAATTTCTTAATTGAGAAGAAATGGAGTTTCTGTACTCTGGGTGAGGAGGGGGGCTCTGGTGTTGAGTGTGATCAGCTCCTCATGGGCTCACCTCGAGCCTCGGTGGCAGAATTGGGATTTGGGACTGAACTGGGATTGAGTTTCTCCTCCTGGTCCCTGGGTCAGGCTCGGGGTTACCTGGGAGCAGCAAAGGCACAACAAAGGGGATGTGGCTCAGCATTGGAAAGGGGCAGAGAGGAGCCTCAGAATCCCAGACTGGTCTGGCTTACAGGGACCTCAAATCCCACCCATCCCACCCCAGCCATGGCAGGGACACCTCCCACTGTCCCAGGCTGCTCCAGCCCCAATGTCCAGCCTGGCTTTGGGCACTGCCAGGGATCCAGGGCAGCCCCAGCTGCTCTGGGAATTCCATCCCAGCCCCTGCCCACCCTCCCAGGAAGAATTTCTCCTGGTATCCCAGCCATCCCTGCCCCCTGGCAGTGGGAATCCATTCCCTGTGTCCTGTCCCTCCTTGGGAAGGATGGAGCCCACTGGGGACATGGCACCAAAATTCCTTTTGGAGTGAACAGCAATGGGAACCTCAGGGAAATGTTTGGGTTCAGTAAAATAAAAAGCAGCAGAATGTTCCTGCAGAGCCTTTGAATGAAATCAGACAAGGAGGAATAAACAACCCAGGCCTGGCTTATTCCCTGTGCAATTCCCTGTGGGATTTAACCCCTCCTTGGATCCTCCTTCCAGCCTGGGTGTGCACTGTGCTTCTGGCTGGGCTCAGCACCCAGAGCTGTCCCTGGACTGGATTTCCCAGGAGGTGGCTGCAGAGCAGGGCTCCAGCAGGAGCTGAGTGCTGGGCTGGGCTTCCAGCCCGGAATCTGCTCCTCACTTCCAGCTGGGACACTTTTGGTCTGTGTTTAACAATGTGTTTCATTGCAAATTCCGTGTTTTTTCTTTAAATGACAATTGAAAGATGTTTCATAATGAGCTAGCTCTGAATGAAAATACAAATGACTTCCCCTGAAGGACCTTGAGATGAAACATTTCATCTGGAGTGCAGGGAATCGCTTATTTGCTTTTCTTTGCCTTAAACAGATCAGCAAAATGAAGATGAGTTAATAAAATGGTTTTGATTCTGCCATTTTTTTTTAATAAAAAATTCAGGCACTTGCAAAGTGCTGCAAGTACCCCATCTCCACTGCATTTAACAAGCAAATTCCTGGGGATTTTTCAATTCCAGATGCATTTTTTTCTTCCCACTCCTCAAATCCATGAATCCAGTGTCTTTTCCATCTCTCAGAGCACGTCTTGGTGACTTGGAAGAGTCTCAGGGCTGAGGTTTCCCTGTGTGCCATGAGAAGAGAAGTTCTGAGCTGCACCCACCCATAAACCAGCAGGGAATGATGAGCTGGGGCAGATGTGGGGCCGTGTTCTGCCATTTCTCTGGCAGAGGGGAGGGATCATCCTCACACCAGTTTAAATCAGGAATTTCTCCTGATGATTCCACACTTCCAGCCAAGTAAGAATGGAAAAAATCCAGAGAGAAACTTTTGAAAGCTCAGTCCCCAAGAGGTGCCAGTGAGGAGAGGACACCCCGGGCCTGGAGAGCCAGCAGCAATGATTGTTCTCAGCTCGAAGCCCACACCCAGCACCTCGGGGCAGCACATAAAATATTGAGAGCAGCCCTTGCAGGCTGGCTGTGCATGGCCAGGAAGCTCAGCAGCACGGCCAGGTTGTCCTCAGGCCACCAGGGCTGGGAGAGCTGTGCTGGGAGCTCTTCCCAACCCTCTGCTGGAGCTGGGTCAGCATTCCCAGGCACTGCCAGGAGCCAGGGGCACCACAGCGACTCCTCAGCCTGAAATCCTGGCATTCACACTTTGCAGCACTGCTCTGCAAGGCTGTCTTACAAATATCCTGTCAGGACAGGCTGGAGAGGGGCTGTCCACAAGGGCCTGGAGGGACAGGACAAAGGGAAACACCTTTAGGCTGAAGGAAGGCAGATTTAAATGGGATATTGGGAATAAATTCCTCCCTGTGAGGGTGGGCAGGGCTGGCACAGGGTGCCCAGAGCAGCTGGGGCTGCCCCTGGATCCCTGGCAGTGCCCAAGGCCAGGCTGGACAGGGCTGGGAGCTCCTGGGACAGGGGAAGGTGTCCCTGCCATGGCTGAGGAGCTGGAACTGGATCATCTCTTCCACCCCAAACCATTCTGGTGTTCTGTGATCTGCACTGGATTTAAAGGTTTCATCTGATGGATGCTTGACACCATGCCCAGATTATTATTCCATAAATATAGGGATATTATAAGTATATATTCCATGTAGATTATATATGGATATAATAAATATATATTCCATATATATTTATTTATCTGGGAGTCTCCTTCACTTGGGTTTCTCTGCACCACCCTTGTAGGAACAGGTCTGCTCCAGGTTCAACTCCTCTTTATGGGCAGCCTTTTCCTGCCAGACAGAGCCACATCCAATTCCCAAGCTCTCCTCTTGGGACAAGGAGTCTGTAGATTTGATTTATCTCACAGAAAACCTTCTGCTTTGATAAATTCAGTGATTTAGCTCCCATTTCTCACCAAAATTGTGTCTTCCTGGCCATGGGGTGCTCTCAGATCAGGTTGTGCCCCTCCACACCAACAGAATGTGCTGGGCTGTGCCAAGGGAGGGACAGGGATGGAGCAGGACATTGCTGCTTCCTCCTCTCCTCTCCTCTCCTCTCCTCTCCTCTCCTCTCCTCTCCTCTCCTC
>NC_031786.1:10257355-10267027 GCF_001522545.3 Parus major | reverse complement strand
TCTCATATGTAAGTTAAATTTATGAGAGGAAGAAACTATTATGGGATATAAACAATTGAGGGAATGGATTTGTCTACTCAGAGCTTTCTGGTTTCACTATAAATTGCCTAAATGGACAGGAAGGAGCTGTTACACAGCACCTTTGGAATCATTTTTCCCTCTTCTGCTTTGGGACTTGTGTAAGCAAAATGCTGTTCCAAGGTGTAAGGAGGAGACATTAAATAAATAAAGCACCAATTGCCAAGATCTGGAGATTGAAAGTGTTTACACAAAATAACTCAAAAGCTCTCCAGGGGCTGACTTGCACAGCCTGGCAGAGCTGAGTTGAAGGGAACTCTGATATTCCAGAACACTCAGGTAAGGTTTTGCAGGACACCTTGTGCTGCTGGGCTTTAGACAAGAGTGTTCAAAGGTTGTCCTGAGATTGTGCCCCGGGATCTGGCACCAAAGGCCAGCCTGGATGGGGCTTGGAGCAGCCTGGGACAGTGGGAGCTGTCCCTGCCATGGCAGGGGATGGAATTAGATGTCTTTAAGGTCTCTTCTGACCCAAACCATTCTGTGACTCCGTGAGTCTCTGAAAGATCATCCCAGGAGCTGCTGCACACAGCTGGACACATCTGGGGAGCTCAAAATCACAGATAGGGCAACCTCACACTCAGAGACTGGGCTGGGCAAAAGGTTCTTGCTGTGTCTGCTGAACTCAGAGTTCAGTGCATCAATTTAAAAGTCTAGTTTTCCAAAATGTTGAAATGGTAGAGAATTTCTGGCAGACATGGGACTTGCCTGAGGCACAGGGAGAGCTGGGGCTGGATCAGTGGATTCCTGTGAAGAAAGGTTCCATGGTGATGAACTGACACCACTCCAGGAATTGTCTTGCATAAAATCTGCCACTGCTGCCTGTTTGTGAACCATGGCATGGGCTGATCTGCTCTTCTCTTGCACTGCAGCATCCTCCTGAGCCACCAGCAGCTCCGTGGAGGCAGGGGAAGCTTCTCTTGGAGCACTGCAAGGGATGGAGGAGATTTAAACAGGGCTCCTATGCCCAAAATGCAGTATATGAATGATCTGGGGTCTGGCTGTGGAGCCCAGCTGTGCAGTCTGTTTGACCTCCTGATGTCAGGGAGAACAATCCATCCAGCAAGGTTAAAGGACTGGATTTAGATTAATTCCAGAGCTTGTCCAATAAGATAAAGCAGTGTAGTGAAGGTAAATATTTGCAGCTTTATTTGCTGGGAGATTAATGTAATTGGTTTGGATTCCTTCACATCCTCCAGCCTCTTCATAAACAGTGCACACTGTTAAATGCTGCAATAATGAAGGCATTTTGTCTTCATCATACTGGAGGGCAAGAGGCAGGGGAGAGCTATTCTTGCAAAATATTAGCCCAGTTTTGCACACCCCAGAGGATCTATTAATTTAGGTTAGAGTCTCTGCAAGGGCTGAGCTCGATGAGCATGGGAAGCTTTCCACAACCCCACCTCCACCTCCTCTGGGGCTTTTCCCCCCTTTCTTCCTTGTTTTCTTTTTTTTCCATTTTTTTTCCATACAGCCAGTGCAGAACCCAGAGTAACCCAGAGTGATCCAGTTTGTCTGGATTCCCTCCCCAGGGGCTGCCAGGGAGGGCTGGGACTGCTTGGAAAATTCCACAGCTGTGTTGTGTGGCATCAGTGCTCTGGATACCCTGATCTTCAGGAACTGGGAGATAAAAGGGAAGGGAGGGATTGATCCCAGTCCAGCCCCAGTAACCAATGCAATTTCCCTCTGCTCCTGTAACGGGACAGCAGAACATGGCTTTTCTGGCAGAATTTGAGATTTAACAACTGGATGTGCTCTGGTTTGGTTGGCAAGGTGGTGTTTGGTCACAGGCTGGACTCGATGATCTTGGAGGTCTTTTCCAACCTGAATTATTCTGGGATTCTCTTCTATACACTCAGCAGGGAACAGAGATCCTTCTGGAGACCCCAGCTCAGGGCAGGCTGATCTTACACTGACTGTCCAGGCCTGTGGCCAGATGGGGTTGGGATACGGCAAGAGAAAAGATTTTCTGTGTCTAAATGGAATTGAAATTGCATTTCAGTTTTGTATTCACTTTTTGGTGTCCTTTCACTGAGCACTGATGAGAAGAGCCTGTTCCACCTCCTTCCCTCACCTCCATCCCTGCTGAGTCTCTACAGCCACAGAGATTTTCTCCCTCCCAGTTTCCTCTGATGGAACTGGGCACTGGAAACAGATTTCAGTTGTGTTATTCAGAATGTTTGGCTTTCACCCATTCCCTGTGCTCCCAGCCCCAGGAGACCCATGGGCCGTGCCCATGGAAGAGGGAGCAGCTCCTGCACCGTGTCTGGGCTGGGGTCAGTCATGTCCAGCCCCAAAGAGTGCCTGGGCTCTCACCCCTGGCCAAGCTGCCCCTCTAGCCAGCCCTGGCTCCTGATCCAGCCGAGGGAATCTGCACCAATCTCTGCAAAATCAGCTCAGATCCACATTTCCAGTGTGGGGCAGGCCAGGGACTGGATCCTGCTCGTGTTTCCCCAGCCCACCACACCAGGCCCCAATTACCTGCTGCTTTTCCTCATACCCATCCATCCAAGGGCTGTTTAGGTGCTCAGAGCCTGCTAATGACTTTGGGGACTCTTTTAAAGATCCACTTGTCTGTCTCTGCTCTGTGATTTCCTTTCCAGCCTGCAGATGTTCATTAGTGGAGTGTCTCATGGAATTCACACACATTCCCTGGCTGTTGTTACCAGAGTGGCACCAGCCACATCAGCCTGGACAACAACAACAACAATCCAGGCCTGTAGAGCTCTTTAAGCTCTTTAGGGTATTGATCAGAGGGTTCTGGCTTAGCTATTGAAGAGCAAAAGTTGTTCATTGCAAATATCTGATCACACATGGTCCAGCAGCTCTGCTTGGGAAAGCAGAGTTATCCCTCTGATTTCCCTCTCTCCTGTGTGTGGAAGCCAAGTGCAGGGGATGTGTGGGGTTTGTGGGGCTGGAGGGGATGTGGGGAGTCTGTGGGGTTAAAGGGGATATGGGGAGGTTTTGGGGCTGTAGGGTTGTTTGACAAAGGACAGGGATGTGGGACACCAGTGTAGGCCCCAGCTGGAGGAAGTTCTGGTGTCCCCAGGGATCACCACCCTCCACTGCCCCCACTGACCTTCCCACAACCTCATTTCTGGAATAACATTCAGCTTTCCCTCAGTGTAAATGAGTGGATTTTGTCCTTCCAAATTCCAGTCTGGTTGAGGCCAGAGCACTCAGAAGGATTTTATTGTTCCAGCAATGCCTGGATGGGATGATTTAGTGACCAACCCCAAACCTGGGACAGATAACCTTGTGTAAATGTCACTTTGTCCCTGCTGGGAGCAGGGGTGGGTGAGGGCTCTGGGGAGGGGACCCTGGTGTCTCTCAGCTGTGACTTCCAGCTCTCAAAGTCTCCTCTCAACCCACAAATGGGTGTCAAGGCACAATCATCACATTACTGTTTCTACAAGCTCCCTGTACGTGACTCTCCCAACTGCAGGGTGGATCAAAAATACGCCAGAATGTGAACAGAAGGTAATTTTAGGTCTGTGATTTCTTTATAGAGATTACCATCAAATTTAGATCTGTTGCTGTCAGCACAAACCACCCACCCAGAGACCTGGTTTTCCTGAGGTACTGCAGACAGCATTTCCCTTTTTGGGAACTCTCTGGATGCCCCACTTCCTGCTGGTCCTGCCTTGCCTTGGTCAGGAAACTCCTGGGGACCCATCCAGTCCCATCCCACCCCACAGCTCCTCTGGGACAGGAGACACTCAGCAAAAAAGGCTCCTGAAAGTGCAGAATTCTCTTTCCCATCTCCTCACTCCTCCTCCCCAAGGCACTGAGAGATCCCTACACCTGGGATCCCATCCTGTCATTACTTGCCTGCTTTTCAATTCCCTGCACTTCTTTCACCATCCTTTAATTCTTTTCCTTCCCATGGCAGGGAGTTTCACAGTTTAATCAGGCATTTCTTGAGAAAATGCTTCCTGGTGTGCTCCTTGAGCTGGCTGCAACAATCCCTGCCTTGGGTGGCCTCACGCCTGCCTCTGACAAAGTGTGAATCATCTGTCTTCACTCCTCTGGCATTTACCATTTTAGAGCCCTGCTCCTGCCTCCCCAGGGCTGGAGAACTCCTCGCAAGGCAGCCTCCCCACCAAGCCCAGAAATCAGCTTTGGAGCTGGAGAGCATCATCTGCTGTCTGCTGCTGGAGCTGTGGGGAGCAGGCAGGCACAGGAGCTGGGCTTTGAGATGATGTGGGGCTGGGCCAGGGCTGGAAGGTCAGACAGCAGCCCAGCCTGGGGCCCTGGATGTGACAGGAGGTCACAGAGCCCCAGGTGGCACTGCCAGGGAGGGGGACACTGCCAGGGAGCTCCCTCCCAGCCCAGCCCCCTGAGACACCCCCGGCCTCACCCACAGGGCAGCAGCTGCCCAAAATTCTGCTGATGGACAGAGGGAAAGGCAAGGGAGGAGTCTGAATTCACTTATCCAGTCCTGAGTTCTCAAAGCTGAAAGGGAAATTGAGTCACATCTTTGGGAACGGCTCCCATTGAAGCAGGGCAGGGCAGGGCTGTGGGGGGAGCCTGGTGCCCCTGGGGGTCGGCACTGCTGGGACCTGGGACCCCAGGACCACCCTGGAACAGCCCTGGCTGCAGGGTCCAGCCCAGTGGGGATGGCCAAGCCTCGTGTCCTGCTGCCGTGGGGCCTGGGGGAGGTGACAGCCAGAGCTGCAGCTCCTGGAGCCCTTCCACAGGGGGAAGGATGAGGAAATGGATTTGGGAGCTTGTACCAGCCAGCACCATCACACCTGATGGGTGGCAGCATCCAGAGCATGGTGAGGCCCCAGGGCAGGGCAGGAATGTCCCTGACTTAGTTCTGACACTCTTGCCACGTGTGGATGTGGACACCAGACCCCTCCAGTGCTGATCTCTGGCTGGGTTTGCAGCCTCACCCTCTCCCATTTTCCAAACCCAGGGACTGCTTTCCCCGTGCTTTCCTTCTCTGGCTTTTCCCTTCCCAAGCCAAAGCAGTTTTTAAACCATTCCATCCCCTGGGGGCTGCTATTGGAAATCAGGAGGGTCCCCAAATTCTTTCTTCCTGAAGGTCCTGCTCCTCCCAAAGCTCTGTCACTCCCAGCACAGCCCTGAGCTTGCTCTCCCTTCTGTTCACACTCCTCCCTTCCCTGAGCTGGAATGCCTGGGATTTAGCAGGAGATTCAGGAAATTTAATACCAGCAGCTTACAAAACATTAAATTCACTCTCAGAGTTATTGTGGCTGAAGTCTCCTGAATCACAAAGTGGTAACACTTTCCTTTCTAAAGGAAAACCACCACGTGATCATCTTAGTAATGGCTTTATCATTCTTTAATTGCTGCTTTTGGTTCTAAACCAAAAAAAAAAAAAAAAAGCAAAAAAAAAAAGCATGCAAAGAAGCCAAGAAAAGTATATATTTACATCAGATCAATTGAGATACATGAATGAAAGGAAATGAACCAATTTACCAGGCAGGAAAGGTTAAGGATGATTACATGGATTAAAATCTGTGCAATCTCTTTGCAGCACTACTCATTCCAGACTGTGGTTACTGGAACAGAAATAGTCCTGTATTTTATATCACTTTAAAAAAAAACCATTTTTAATGCACTAGGTGGAGAAAACAGAGACTGGTGGGAGCTGGCCAAGCTCTCCAGTGGCAGGCAGAAAGCTTTGGGCATTGGGATCTTTGATCCTGGCACCTCACAGCTCCTTCCTCCTCTCATCCACTCAAGTCCTCAGGGCTCTCCCAGGCTCAGTTTGTGATGGCTCAAGAGCTTTTCCATATTTCTCCTCAAATCTGCAAATCCCCACTTAAGAAGTGCTGGTGCCAGCCTGGACTTGGTGCTCTTGGAGGTTTTTTCCAGCCTTCAGGATGACTCTCACACCACTGCTTGTTCCTGAGGGGTTTCCTCGCTTTGGGAGCGCCTCAGGTGCTCTCCTTTACTGCTTCACCTCCAAACAGGACAAATGGAAATGATGAATTCAGGCTTCTCTTTCAATGGAGAGCAGTTCACACATTTCAGCGAGGAGATTTCAGAAGTGCAAATGTTCCTGTAGTACACTGAAAAATATGAATGAAAAGGAACACGCTGGAGCTTCAAAATAGCCTGGGGTGAGAATTTTTTCTGATGAGGAGGAGACGTAGAGGAAAAAAAAAAAACCCAAGATAATTTTATGCACAACCCAAGATGGAGCAGGGAGCCTTTTTCATGTCAAAAATGGATCATCCTATTTTTGAAACAATGCCTGGTTTTGGTCTCCACGAAGCTGTCCCTGTGAGGGAGCACTGGAGCTGAGCCTTTCCCTTTTCCATTCCCTCACAGATTTATTGTGTGTGCAGGTGCCAGGGTGCTCGATGGGGTCAGGGACTGGGAATTCAAGGGAAAACCACCAAGAGGAAATTCCCCAGGCAGCAGCAGAGGTTCCTTTGCTGGAATCAGACAGGGGCCACAGCCTGGGGGGCTCTGAGAAGTCCAGGCTGAGCTTTCAGCCAGTTCCAGGGCAGCACAAACATTACTTTAATTTCTGGAAACTCCTTTTTTATTGGTGTCTATCCCCTGTGGCTCTCCCAGAGCCCTCCTGGTGCTGTTTCTCCTGTCCTTCAGAGGGAGGGAAAAGTTTCTGCCTTTTGCAGGACCATTCCTCCCAACTTTGTGTGTAGCAGGAGGGAATTATTAATGCAGATTTCTGTGCATTTCATAACAGAGCACACAGAGGGCTCCCAGCAGCTCCTGCAGGGTGGGAAGTGCCAAGGAAACAATGAGAATGCACAGAGAAATGTACAAAATCTGAAATAAGGCTTAGAATGAGAGGAGATCATTTTGTGTTTGCCTCCAAAGGCAACACCTTCCTCTGAAAGCTGAGCTCAGATCCACACAGCTGGGAATTGCCACACCCAGGGAGGAGAAGCTCTGGGAATGTCTCAGAGCTGAGCTCCCATTGGGGACAGAGCTGCCAAACTCAAAGAAAAGCAGCCAAACATCAAAGGCAGCGTCACCTGGCTTGAGAAAGGGATCTTGGGGTATCAATTATGGCAGAAGGGTGAATAGGGAACATTCCCAACAAACCCACAAGGTTCTGCTCTGCTCCTGCACACCTGGAGCCCAGAAAATCCCAGTGGGTGGACAGCATGGAGTACCTGGCTGGGAGAGACAAAAGCCATGTCTTGGGAAGTCTGAGGAGAAAAGGAGCCCCAGCAGGTTGTGGGGAGGCTGGAGAAGCTTTGTGTGAGCCTGGCTTGGTCCTGGCTGGGGTAAAGCCTGGCTTGGTCCTGGCTGGGGTAAAGCCTGGCTTTGTCCTGGCTGGGGTAAAACCTGGCTCTGGTCCTGGCTGGGGTAAAGCCTGGCTTGGTCCTGGCTGGGGTAAAGCCTGGCTTGGTCCTGGCTGGGGTAAAGCCTGGCTCTGGTCCTGGCTGGGGTAAAGCCTGGCTTGGTCCTGGCTGGGGTAAAGCCTGGCTTGGTCCTGGCTGGGGTAAAGTCTGGCTCTGGTCCTGGCTGGGGTAAAGCCTGGCTTCGTCCTGAGTCAGGCTGGAAGCCAGCACAGTGATCTGCCTTGCTATGTGAGCAAGAAAATCACTCCTCTGGTCATCTCAGAGGTTTTCTTTAGATTGATCCTGCCTGTTCAGCCTCCCCAGCTGCACCTCTGTCAGGGTGTGGGAAAAATCTCCATCCACTTCTGCAGCCAGGGTTGTTCACAGCAGCAGCAGCTGTACGAGTTCAGACTTACTGTGTTAAATCTCTGGGATTTAATTACCCACATAACCAACCCTGCAGGAGTTCTCTCTCCATCCTGCAGGCCTGAGGGTGATTCCTGTGCAGCCTCCCATTGCTGGGGACTCCAAATGCCCAGAAATTCCTGTGTCAGGAGGAGCCGTGCTGACCACAGCACAAAACGCCACAGAACCCGCGTGCAGCCGTCCCCTGGTGTTTGTGGTGGTGTTTATGTGGGAATGCCGGGTCACCAGCTCTGTTTGGCCAGGTTGGATCCCCCCTCTCCTCCCAGCCCCACCTCGGTTTCCTTGGCAGGCACAGAGCTCTTCTTGTCTCTCTTCCCACCTCATTTTATTTCCCATCTGTACTTCCATATTTGCATGTTCTTAGCCTTGCTCCACTTCTCCAGACCTTTACCTACTTGGCTCTGGCTCCAAGCACCGGGAGTAAAACATATATTTATGGAATAAGTAATTTTTAAATTTGTTCTTGCTAATTATTACCTTCGTTACGTCTCGGTCCCGAGGGAGCGCTTGACGTTTTGAGAGCTTTCTAATCAAATTGTTCTAAAGCTCATTTTGAGGTTCATTAAAACAGGGGAGGATCTTTCATCTTTATATAACTTTTGAAACTGCTAATGGCCTTAAATAAAATAGGAGCCTTGTGAAAAATGCACCAAATATACCGGGGAGGCTTTCGAAAAAAGGAGTGAGAGGGTGATAATTTAAAAGCGTTTGTGAGGAAAGTTTTCCAGATTAGTTAAAGAAAGCAAAGTGGGAAAAGTTTTGTGGGTTCAGCAGAGAGCAAAAGCAGCTCCTGGGCTAAGGAAAAGCGTGAACCTGCTGGGAATTGTAACAAAGGGATGGCAAAAATCAGGGTTTAACCCTGAGCCCCACCGCTGTTTACAGCTGGAGGAGGATCAGTATTCCACGGGTAAGTCAGTGAAGGAAAACGTGCAGGAAGGAGCAAGGTCAGGCTATTCCCAGTTTCTCTGGTCCTAAAATGCTGCCCTACCTGCTGGGGGAGGGATGCTGAGAGCCAGCTTTGTTTCTTTGCGAGTTCACCCTGCGCTTCTCCAGCTCTTTAACAGCCTGGAGCCATAAGGGAATCAGGCCCATATTTTTCCCCTTAATTTACAAGATTGTTTGCACACTGGGATGCCAGATGGCCTGAACTTTAAGTTAGGAGATAATGTCATCAAATACCAGCCTCCCATCCTGAGAGGAGCAGAGAAAATCCCTCTGAAGCGGCAGCTTCTTGCTGAGTGCTCACAAACATCTCCCCCGAGGGCTCCGAGCCTGTGCAGGGCCAGCAGCAGCCTCAGACACCCCTCCATGGATTCAGGCTGAATGGGAGAGGAGCAGCTGCTCTGGGACACAAAGTCTCAGAATCTCAGAGCCACAGAACATCCTGAGCTGGGAGGGACCCCAGGAGCATCAATGCAACCCCAGGTCCTGCCCAGACCCCCCAACAATCACACCCTGGGCACCCCTGGAGCTCTGTCCAAGCTCTCCTGGAGCTCTGGCAGCCTGGTGCCCATTCCCTGGGGAGCCTGGGCAGGGCCAGCACCTCTGGGGGAAAACCTTTCCCTAAATCCAGCCCAAACCTCCCCTGGCACAGCTCCAGCTGTTTCCTGGGTGCTGCCCCTGCTCACTGCAGAGATCAGAGCTGGACACAGCACCCATGTGTGCCCCAGGGCTGGGCACAGGGGCAGGATCACCCCATGTGTGCCCCAGGGCTGGGCACAGGGGCAGGATCACCCCATGTGTGCCCCAGAGCTGGGCACAGGGGCAGGATAACCCCAGATGTGCCCCAGGGCTGGGCAGAGGGGCAGGATCACCCCATGTGTGCCCCCAGGGCTGGGCAGAGGGGCAGGATCACCCCATGTGTGCCCAGGGCTGGGCA
>NC_031786.1:10250272-10257265 GCF_001522545.3 Parus major | reverse complement strand
GCTGGGCACACGGGCAGGATCACCCCAGACCTGCTGGGAATGCTGTTCCTGATGTCCCTGGTTCAGTGACTGCGCTGCCAGGGAGGGTCATCACTGTCTCCAGACTCATCCTGTGTTTATTTCCTTCTCTTTTTCCATTGCTGCAGTTATGATTTGGTTTTCAGCAGCATTCAGTTCTCTTTATGGGGAAACGATTGGCACTAATTGATAAAATGCTTTCATTTACTCGGTGACAGAATTATTAGAGGCTGATAATTGATGGAATGGTATCACACAGCTTTTTTCGATGATCACATTAATTATAGATCCCTCCTGCTTTCTTGTCTGCAGCACTGTTGCTTCCATTCATGTTCATTGAACTCGATCATGCATTTCATTAGCAAACAATAAAGTGTGATTGCACAGAGCCAGAATCCCAGCCAGAAACAGTGGCCTGAGCGTCACAATTCAACACGAGGAAGGCAATCATTTCTTGGAGTGTATTTTGGAGGGGTATTTGCTTCATTTGTTCCGTGAGAGGCTGATCCAGAGCCGTGGACCCGGGAAGCCATCCTGTCAGTTCCAGGGATGTGGATCTGCATGGGAATGAGGTGATCACGGCCCCGGGGCAGCAGCAGGTGTTCCAAAGCCTTCCAGCTCTTTTTAATGCAGATTAAGCCAAAGTTCAGCCTTGGGAAGACACCCTGTGGAACACGGAGGGTTCCTGCCAGAGGATGTGATCCTGGAGAAGGGGCAGTGAGAGCACTGTGGTCTCTAGCTGGGGTTCTTAGCTAATTATCTTCTGGAAGCTGGGATTCCGTGTCTGAAATCCAGTTTATTTTCAGGATTCTGAAAACAGACTTTCAGAAATTTCAGGACATTGTCAGGATTCTGAACTGAGACTGCAGAAAGAGAAATTTCTGCTGTTAGTCAGAGAATCATGGAATGGTTTGGGTTGGGAGGGACCTGAAACTCATCCAGAGCCACCCCAGCCATGGCAGGGACACCTTCCCCTATCCCAGGCTGCTCCAAGCTCCATCCAGCCTGGCCTTGGGCATTTCCAGAGATCCAGGGCAGCCCCAGCTCCTCTGGGAAATCCATCCCACTCCTTAAAGCAGCGTGAAAAGGTTTTAAGATATTTTCACATGGAGATGCACACTTTGTCACACGACTGTAGCCACACAGAGAATCCATAAATCCAAAAGGTTTTCCTTGTGGGAAATCTTCCTGCAGGCCTGTGAGAGGCAGTTTGGGATAAAGGCAGGAGGAGCAGGGAGTGGTGTTGGGTTCTGTGTGTGGGCTGGGGATGGGGAGGACAAATCAGGGCTGAGGAAGGTGCAGGGTGTGCTGCAGCCCAAACTGAACAGAGCTGCAGTGAGAAAATGCAGTGCAGAGGGACCTGAGCTCCCTGGTCAAGAGTAGGACTCACATTTGTTCCCAAATATATTCTTATTTTCTGCAGTAAAGGAGCTCAGGGGGAACTTCTGGCTCTGCACAAGTCCCTGGCAGGAGGGGACAGCCGGGGGGGTCGGGCTCTGCTGCCAGGGAACAGGGACAGGAGGAGAGCTCAGGCCTCAGGCTGGGCCAGGGGAGGCTCAGGGTGGACAGCAGCAGGAATTTCCCCATGGAAAGGGAGCTCAGGCCTTGGAAATGCCCAGGGAGGTTTGCAGTGTCCATCCCTGGAGGTGTCCATGGAATTCCTGGAGGTGGCACTCAGAGCTCTGGGCTGGGGATCAGTCACAGATTGACCTGGATGATCCTGGAGCCTTTCCCAGCCTCAAGGATTCTGTGATTCCATTCTCTGATTCTCCAGAGAGCCCCTTGGCCTTGCTGGGTGCAGCCCACGCTGTGCTGAACCCACAGCAGGTTTGGGGCTGGATTGCAGTTTCCCCTCACTCTGGCTCTGCCCTCCTTGGTCTGGGGGCTCTTTAAGGCAGGAGTGACTCGGAGCTCACAGGATTATCCAGGGGTGCCCAGAACTGCAGGAATTAAACCCAATCCAACTCAGCTGCACTCTGCTGCTGCTCTGGCTTGGGAGACAAACATATGGCCCTGTGTGTGCTGGGAACGAGGGCTCCCCTGACACTTAGCACTGACATACGAGACAGGACAAGCTCCAATTTGCTCTCCCCTGGCAGCAGGAAACATCTGTGGTGCTGGGAGCACTGGGACAGGGCAGCAAAACTACAAGGTAAAGGGCATCCTAGTGAGGGGAAGAGAAAAACTGCTAATTGGCATTGAAAATAAACCTGAGACTCAGCCTGAAGGAAGAGAGGCTCCAGCACTGGATAAAGCTGTGGAGTTCTCCCTGAAAGTGCAGAAAATGAGCTGGAAGAAACTTCCCTCTGAGGGATGAGGTGGGTGTTTGCCTCTTGGCCTCTGGAGGTGGGCATTGGTTGAGATTCCAAAACACCAGTTTGACAAAAATGGCACAAAAATGGCACAAAAATGGCACAAAAATGGCACAAAAATGCCCTTCATGAGCAGTGCAGAGAGGA
Source organism: Parus major (assembly GCF_001522545.3). Lineage (NCBI taxonomy): Eukaryota > Metazoa > Chordata > Aves > Passeriformes > Paridae > Parus > Parus major. The sequence goes on along the minus strand of NC_031786.1, from coordinate 10,254,788 downwards.
GCCAGCTGGGGGTGGTGGCAGAGGGGCAGAGTCTGTGCAGGAAGGACAGTGCATGGAAAACCCAATGTTTTCCCCTGAAGCACTGGAGGAATATCAAGGATATTATATTTTATATATAATATTACCTTTATATTATACTTTTATAATTATGATATAATCTATAATATTGCTATTATCATATATGTTTTATGTTCATGTTCCCTTTATATTACCTTACAATAAATCATATTACCTTTGCCAAGGGAGCAAACTGGGCTGGGGGAGAGTGAGCCAAAGGGTGTGAGCTCCTCCCAAAGAGCTGCACAGCCCCAGAGGATCCCCTGCAGCTGGAGCTGGGACAAACAGAGCATTCCTGGGTCCAGGGAAGGTCTGAGCAATTCCCAGAGCCAGGGGATGACAGAGCAGAGATTTCTGTCCAGAAAACACCCCAGGTCTGTGCTGAGAAGCCTTTGGCATCAATCTCCTCCCAGGGTGGCACATGGATCACATCCTGCTGTGCCCACGTGTCCCACATGGAAAATCCTGGAGCTGGAGAGTCCAGGGAGTGCCAGGGAGGAGGATTCCCATTTATTCTGTGCCTTTATGGCACGAGGTGCTGGAGGTGCAGCAGGGCCCTGAGACAGGGGAGGCAGGGACGGATCCCTCATGGCTGTGCATGAACAGAGGGACCCTCCTGGGGACAGCTTCTGTGCCCAGCACTGAGGGGTTGAGAGAAAACCTGTGGTTATTGAATGTGCCACAGGTACAAACCATGGCCCTGTGGGGCTGGGAGGAGGCTGAACCCACAGATGGGCTCAGGGGTAGAAAAGGACATTTTGCAGCCTGTGTTCCAGCTCTGGGTCACATTTCACATCTCAGCTGTGTCACTTTGAGCTGCAGAAGCCCTCGAGCACAACCTGTGGCTGGGAGGATTCCCACGTGGAGGGCCACAGTGGAATGACCTCTCCTGATGGGAGAATTGCTTGGCTGGATGTTGGATATTGGGAAAGAATTCCTGGCTGGCACAGGGTGCCCAGAGCAGCTGGGGCTGTCCCTGGATCCCTGGCAGTGCCCAAGGACGTGGGTTTGGAGCAGCCTGGGCCAGGGAAGGTGTTCCTGCCATGGCAGGATGGGATGGGATTGGATTTAAATTTGGGATTGGATTGGGATTGGACCCATGGTCTGTGACAACCCTGGGTGAGCACAGATTCAGCTCCCAGTGAGTGGCCCAGGAGAAGTCAAATCCCTCCTGTCCCTCCATCCCTTGGAAATTCAATGGCAAACTCAAGTCTGTGAGGTTTAAGCAGCCCAGTCTGTGGGGCTGGAGCAGGGAGAAAGCCAGAGCAGCAGGAATGAAGGAACAACAGGAAATTATCGCATTTTTCTGTTATGGCTTAGCCCAGCATTAGAACATCAAAAAGCTGTTCTCCAAAACCCATGAAATCTTAAAATATTTGGGGTTTGCTGTGTAAATCTGCTGGATTTGTGCATATTGCCTTCTCTCTGTGCATATTGCAGCCATCAGGACTGAGAAGTTTATTTGTTAATAAAGCTGAGTGGCTGGGTGAGCCTGGGATATTGGAAAGCAGCAGGAAATAATGCTGCATTTCACAGGGAGGAATCAATGGGCTCCACACCATCGCTGTTATTTGTTGAACTCCTGTTTGCAATGGGCAGTGTCCCACTCCTGTGCCTGACAACCCCAAACTGCTATTACTTAAAGGCAGAGAAAACATTGGAGCTGGGAAGTCTCAGAACTGGCCTTTTATTGAAACTTATATTTCATTGCTCATGAGAGACGTGAAAAAAATCAATTTCAGCAGCCGTGGTTTTTTTTTTAAAGCAACATCTAATTGCTTGCAAATAGGGGCTTGGAGGAGAAGGGCCTCCTTCAATTATAAAGCAGCAGCATGGCAGGGGAAGAACACGATGTCTATTACTTTTTTTGATAAATCAATAAAAAAATAAACAAACAGAGGCAGATTGGTCCCATGGGGATGCCAAGTCCACTCCCAGGATGAATTTTATAGGCCTTATAAAAACAGAGTTTATATTATGGCATCTTAATTAGAGAAGAGCTTCTAGTGCTGCTGAGGAATTTGATATAAATTCCTGTCCATGGGCCAGCCAGGCTGGAGGTGCTGCTCTTCCTGGTGCAGCCACAAACCCCCTGTCAGAGCTCATTTCTTACAATTTTGGTGGCTTTCAGAGAAGATGAGGCAGGAAACTGAAGCTGGGAGGGAAGTTCAGATGAGAAATGCTGATCTTTTGATATCTTGTTTTTCCTTTCTGAAAACATAAGGAAAGAAAAGATTCCTGGGATCCATCCACGAGGGATTTCCCTGGAGATGAGCCCTGCAGAGCTGCCCTCCCACCCCTCCTGCAGCATGGATTTCCAGGCAGCTTGTGCAGGAGATTTAAATGTACAAATACCTAGACAGACAGAGTGGAAATCTCACAATATTTGATTAAACTGAATTATTTGCTTTCATAAACAAGTAGGTTTTGAAGATCTCTCCAGGACTGCAAATGATTTTGGCAATTATCTCAGAGAGATAATTATGGATTTCAAAGGAGGATGCTCTGGCAGGGAGGAGGGAGGATGCAAGGTGACCTGCTGCAGTAATCCAGCACACAGATTAGGGAGGAAGACATCAAAAGGAGCTGGGTTTATTGATGCCATTTCCATTAACAGGATTAGTGCTGATAGCAGAGGAAAACTGCCCTGGACTGGAGACATTTCCCCTCAGAGGCCTGAAAACAACACTTGTGTTCTCCTTCCCTGGGCTGGGCAATTCCTGCAGGCCTGGGTGGGAGGTTGGGATAGTGAAAGGTGTTCCTGCCCATGGAGCTGAACAAAAATGAGTTTTAAGGTCCCTTCCAACTGAAACCATTCTGGGATTTGATGGCTTTTTTTTTTTTTATTTTTACTCAGAGTACATAATTTTAACTAAGAGATCTAAAAGCCTCTTGACATCTCTAAACATTGAATTAGGGGGAAAAAAAAATCAAAAAATCCCAACTTACCCAGCCAGAGATGCCAAAATGGGCCTTCTTGACAATTTAGAGATTAATTTTTTTAACTGTTCATACTGCTTATTTTCCAATGACTGGAACATTTTTTTTTCCTTTTTTTCAGTCTAGGATAACTTCTTTTTTACCAATAATTGCATTTCTGTTCCCCTGCAATGCTCCAAACCATCTGATAAAGCTCATGACTCATTCTTGCTTTGAGTGTGGGTCCCCCAAGCCACCCTTGGTTGGAGTGAGGATGGAATGCTGTGCTCGGAGCCTCTGATGAAATTTCCAGATTGCAAAGCTGGGATGTAAATGATAGATGGTGACAGGCAAAGGTGTCACAGAGGCAGACACTCAGACATTTATCCAAGCAGCTTTATGTGGAGGGGAAATTGAATTTGCAACCAGCAAAAAACCCTAGAAAAAAAAAATAAAAGTTGCTGAAAATTGTTTGGACTCCCATTTTCTTCTTTTTTTTAATTATTTTTTTTATTTTTTTAAAAAACTTTTTTTCCCCTTCTGTGATTTTTCCAGAGGAAAACTCAGCTTCTGCAAGGAAAAATCAGTCTCTTCCACCTTGCTTTCCCTTTCTGCCTTGGGTACCTTGGCCAGTCAGAGGTAATTGCAAAGATAATGGCTTAGAGCACCTCCTGCATCCCTCATCAAGTGCTGGAGAACAATCCCATAAATAAACCAATAATCAATAATCAATATCAATAAATAATCAATAATCCCACAGCTCTGAGGGGTCCCCCAGCTCCTTTTCCTTTCCTTTCTCCCCCCAGTGACCCCAGGGCCCTGAACAACCTGAGTAAGGCTCGTTATTCAATCAATAAAAATCAAAGGAGATTTTGGGGTCAATCCAAAAGGAAAAAATGAAATGTTTCACTTTTCCTTTTTCTTTCCTTCCCCCACAGCCCAAGAACTGAGAAAGAAGTGCCCAGACAAGCACAGTGAAGGGTGAACAAAACATTTTGTTCTGAAGTTTGGTTCAAGCTCTTTTCTGTGTCCTCTGGCATCAGGACAGGCAGAGAACAAGGGGGGATAAGAAAGAACTGCTCAGGAATGGGGGAGTGAGAGGGGCCACAATCCTAATGTAAATATTATAATATTTCATATACACATATAGCAATATCATGTATAGGATAAATATGATATGCTAAATATAATACAATTAACATAATGTAATATTTTATATAGCTATATAGCATTATATTAAATTTATTATAAATATTATATAGCATATATTATTAAAATATAATATAATTCAATATAAAATATAATATGATAAAGAATATAATATATTAAATAGATATAGATAATAGAATAGAATATATCTTGCAATATATATTATACTATAATATATAATATACATTATGATACATTATCTATAATGTTATATATATTATATATATTAGAATATAGAATATAGAATATAGAATAATATACTATAATGTAATAATATAATATACTGTAATAATTATAATATGCTATAATATGCTATAATATGCTATAATAT
>NC_031786.1:10236042-10250117 GCF_001522545.3 Parus major | reverse complement strand
AATATAATATAATATAATATAATATAATATAATATAATATAATATAATATAATATAATATAATTTCCTGTGGAAAAGCTGAAAATTAGAGACTTTTTTTGCAGAGCCATTTTCCTGGGCACAAAGCAAATATGAGCTTTTGTTTGTTTGGGGGGTTTTTTTTAGGTTTAAGATTGAAATCTTAATTTCAAATTTCAGAAGATTGAAACTGGAAAGCAGGAAAGATTTTAAAGAGGAAAATATTCACGCTCCTGCCTCACTTCTTGTTTCCCCCCGTTTAGAAGGGCCAAAGGAGAGGCTCCAGGTGTGATGTGCCTCCTGCAGGATGCTGGGCTCAGAGCCTGGATTGTCTCCATGGCCAGTCAGGAGCTGATGATTTGCACCATTTCCCATCCCCTGGGCACTCCCTGCCCAGCTCCCTCTGTGTGCCAGGGATCAGAGTGAGCACAGGGGAATCCTGCTAGAAAATCCAGGATTTTGGGTCACTCTGGGCTCCCAGGGCCAGCCAGATCAGCTGGGAGGGAGTTCCTGGTGCTCCATCTCTCTGTCCCTCCCAGGATTCCCTCAAGGGTTTTCCAAGGGATGGAAGCTCATTCCTTGCTTGTTTCTCCCTGAAACAATTCAAACTCAGAGTTCTGGCAGGATCTGAACTTAGAATTAAAGGCAATAAAGGAAAATAGTCACAAAACTTGTACAACCAATTAAAAATAAAAGTAGAGAAGACTCAGGAGGGCCCTTCTTGCTCTGTGCTACAACAGGGGGGTGTAGCCAGGGGGGATTTGGGGTTTTCCCCCAGGTAACAAACAGGAAATGCCCTCAGGTTGTACCAGGAGAGGTTCAGGTTGGATATCAGGAACATTTTCTTTCTCAAAAGAGTGGGTGAATATTGGAACAGCTGCCTGGGGTGGAGTCAGCACCCTTGGAAGTGTTCAAATCCTGGGCAGATGTGGTTGATGATACCGTGCATGATATGTTCAGTGAGCACGGGGTTATTGATCCAAGATTGGATTCAATGCTCTGGGAGGTCTCTGCCAACCCTGCTGACCGTGTGATGCTGTGAGGAGGAGAATTTGCCAAGCAGAGTTCTCTGTTCCCTGCCTTCCCCTGCTCAGCCTCCCGCAGAGCTGGTGCTGCACGAACCCTCCCTCGATTCCAGAGCTGGTGCTTTGTGCTGCCCGGGAGCCCGCGGTTATCGACCCCCGAGCCGTGCTAGAATGGCACAAATATTGACAGGCCCCGAGGTAAACACGCAGCTTTATTGACCACTTAGCCAGGTTTACAGAACCAGAAGGAATAGCAAATCATGTTTTGTGAGCTGGGCTGTCAATGCAGCCTGTTATCATTTCCTGCTGGAGACGCCAGCATTCCGCACAGCCAGAGCCCGTTCCCACTCCTGGGACAGCGCATTCCCAGGTGGAGCTGGGCTGCCCCCTCTGAGCCCATTCTCCCTCACTGACTCATCACAAGGCTCACAGATGGTGCTTTATCATCAGCAGAGACAAGGGAAAAGCTTCCCAGGAAATGATTCCGTGAACAATTCCCATGCAAACCACCTCACGTGGGGTTAACAGGGAGCAGAAAGGCTCAGGACAGAGAAAGGAAAGGTCATTCACCTCCCAACTCCTGCAAGTACCCACGGGGATCAAACTGGCAATTAGAGTGACTTTCAGTGTCCAGCAGTTCACATTCCAGGGGATACCTGTGCTTCCCATGCTCGTTGTGGGTCTGTTATTTGTTTTTTTTAATGTATAAACTACCTTGGGAGCTTATGTAAACTCCACCTGACACACATGGGAGGCGTTTCTGGGTCATGCTCTGTTATCTGGCAGAGCTCAAGCCAACTCCCAATAATTGAAGCAGCTCCAAGAGAACATTTTCCTGCGGCACTTCATTTGATAATTACCCACCGCGGGGTTCCTCAGCTGTTCCTGGCCCAGGTTTGGACAGGAAGCCAAGCTGGAGGGAGTCCTGTTGGAATCAGGTCTGGGGATTTCAGATAATGGAGGTCTCACACAATTACCTTTCTTGAAGGAAAAGATGTTCCTGTTTGCCACCATGACCCTTTCCAGGCAGATTTTTACTCCTCTCAGGTTGGACATGGCTTAGACCATGTCCCCACACCTCATCCCTCGTTTTCTGCGCACCAAAACATGAAACTTCTGAGAGGTTCTTGTTTTACTGGGGGTCTTTCCTTTCTGAGGAGGTAGGAGTGAACTCAAGGGTGAGATCTTTGATTTTGTACATAATTTCCCCCCCCGTCACCCAAGACTGGAGCCACCTGACCATGAATAACCCCAGGAGATCCAAAGTGGTGGGAACTCAGGGATTTCTCACCACCATGGACTCTGGTCACTATGGAAACCCTTCCATCCTCCTTCCTTCACTTTCTGGGAGGGATGGTCACAATCTGTTTGCCATGGGAGAGAGATTCAGGAGGATCCAAGAAGACAAAGGACACAAATTCCTCTGCTCACTGCCACTCCCACATCCAGCCTCATTCCATGAGGAAAACTTCTCCTGGATAAATGCAAATTCAGGGAGGGCAGTGAATATTCAACAGCCTCCAAAAAAGGAGAGAGGGGAGCACAACGAAATTTGAGGTTGAATATTAAGCAACAATTCCTATTAATTAAAAGTAGACTTCAAAAATCTGAGTGGAGATCACAGTCAGGAGTGGGAAATGGAGCTGAATGAATATTCAACACCTCCTTTTCCTGGGATTCTAATCTCACTGAGCTGTGGAATGTTCTGTCTCTCTGCTGGCCAGGATGGTCTGAACTGGAAATATATTTTGGGTTTCACAGAGTGTCATTATTGATAAAATACATCCTGGCCCATAAAGTGGGGTTTTTTTCAGCAAAACAAGCTCCAGAATCACTTGATTTTTTGGTTTGCAGAATGTTCTGCATTTTATTTCTAATTTTTCTCTTGAGGTGCCTTAGCCACCAATGTTGGAAATGAACGGGCTTCTCACCAAATTAACTGGTCATGATCTAGGAAAGTGACAAAATAAAGGCTCTCTGTCAATGGCAGGATTTCCTCTGGACACTGGATTGTGTTGAAGCATCTGCTTCAGTGCCAGGCTGCAAAAGGACCCCAAACCAGCAGAAATCACCAAATCTTCACAACCATTAGGTGAAAGGGCTTTGAGCACAGGGTTTGTAGCCACCATGAGCACACTGGGACTCACAGGCACCCTCAGTTTCATTCTTCTGGTGTACACTGACATTACTGTTACCATCAACATGGTATTTGAGTTACTTTTTTACATCTTTGCACCTTCCCCACATGAATTGTGGCTGTTCTTCCCCACACCTGTTACTGAGTCTGTTATGAAATCAAATGGCACAATGTGTGGGGCAGATCCTGTGGTGAGGACAGGTTCATACTTCCTCTGTTCCAATTTCTCTTTCAGCTCATATTAATAAATGTTTAGAAAATAGGAATTCTGTGTCACAGCAGGTTGTGCCTTCCCTAACTACACTGGCATGTAGGTGTGAGGTCCAGTTTGCCATTTTCAGTTGTTCAGCTCATAGAAGGTTATGAAATATTCAGAATTTCCTTGATGTTGCTGTAGTTTTTCTGGATGCTCACATTTGCCCTGCAGCTACCATGACCCATGCCTTTAAATTTCCTGCAAGGACCTGGTAGGAAATGGCCTTGGACTGAGAGGATTTGAGCAAAACCCTTTTGGATGGTCCACAGGGTACCTGTGTTATAAATCTGGGAGGGTGAAACATTGACCAGAGCAGTCCCAGTCCCCTGGGCTGTGTCAAGCAGCACAGGTGAGACCCAGGCTGAGCACTGAAGCTGCTCTTGAGCTGGACACTCCTTGGAGGATGCAGATGTGAGGTCTCAGATTCCTCCCTGCATCACCTCAGCCTTGGCCTGTTGGTCTGTGACCCCAGCTGCTTCTGGCTGACCCCACTGCACAGGTGACAGTGGAGTGTGACTCAGAATAAAGAATTAATCAATCATATTTTGAACATTTTCCTTTTTCTTCCACACCACCAGGCCAGAGCTCAGAGCAGTGCAGGGACCTGGTGCTGAATTCCCATCCACATCCATCAGGACAGCCAGAGTGAATCCCAGTGCAGCCACAGGGCACCTGGGGCACCCTCAGTGCAGGGCCAATCCCCATTGCTCTGTAACTTCTGTGCAAACACATTCCTCTGCCTGCATTTACAGAACTGCATTTTCTTTACAGCTTCTGGGCAAAGTACCTGGCTCGAGATGTTTGACCTTGGCCAACTCTTGGCTTTGAAAATCTGTCTACCCCTGGTGTTTTGACAAGTTAGCTATCCCAGTGTAATTAGCATTCCAGGGGTGATGCAGGGTCCCTCTCTTGCTGTGAAAGGTTCTGACTTCCTCCTCGGTGAATTAATCCCTTTATTCCCGGGTTTGAACTTGCTCATTCTGTGCAATGACCCCAGATCTCTTCAGGGGTTTTCATTAAACACACACACATTGCTCCTCCTTGAAAAGCCTGCTCTCTCCATCAGCCCCCAGGCGCTGTAGCTGTGTTTGAGCAGTGTGTGGTGCCCCAGGGAGCAGAGCCCAGGGACAGAGATCCCCATCTGAGGAGCAGGACGGCCCGGCAGCCGCGGCGCTGAGCACCGTGCGCTCACAGCTGCTCCAGGACGCGCATCCATCGCCCCAGCTCGTCTGGGCAACTCCCACTCAAAGCCTCCAAAGACATCTCAAAAGCTTTTGTGAGCTGGTTAAGATCAAAGAAATCTGATTGCATAAATCTGGAATACTAAACTGGAATGAAAGGAAGCTGGCATTGTGAACGGAGGGAAAGGTAAATTCACAATTGTGGAGCAAATCCCCAATGCACCCAACCTTGAGCTCATCGAGCTCGGCCTCTGAACAAGCTGGATGTTCTCACTTTGGACATAAGAGGGGGTGAGGCTGGGTTGGTTCCTGATTTCCTTGGAATTACCTGGGGCTCCAGCTGCTGTTTCCAGTAGGAACCTTTATCCCACCTCAGTTTGTGGATGAAGGGAGTGGCACGAGCCCGTCCTCGGAGCGCTCTCAGTGCTGGGCTGCCTGGCCCTTGGCATCCATAAAAGATGTTTTTTTCATTTTTCTTGCATCATTTCAACTGGTGGCTCGTGTGTTCCTCCTCCAAAGCCCACACAGGCAGCACCATTGGCTGCTGCTTCTCAAGAAATCGGTTTTGATCGACATTGATCAAAACTTTGACAGGATTTCCACCCACAGTGTTGTCCATCAAGTTATTTTCTCCAGATATTAATGACAGACTTGATCTTATATCTCCCACCAATTAGCAAGCCCCAAAGTTAAATGCAGTGGTCTGTTATTTCCTAAAGTTTTGTCTTTCTCTTTCCTACTTGGTTCTCACCTGAGCTGGTGCCAGGGAGTCCAGGATTCAGCTTTTCCTTTCCATTTTAGGGGGTCACTTCCCCTTTCTCATCAACAATAGCTTCTCCCTTCCTTAACTCCAGGTTGGTTAATGTGGATTTTTGAGCTGCTCAAAGGTCACTTCTCCCTTTTCCCACAAATGTAACACACCAAAATACCCCTTTAACCCACATTGAGAATGCAGTCTCTTTTGGTTTGTTTTAATGAAGATTTCAATGAAAGCAATTTTTGCAGTGGAAAATAGCTCATACTAAAATGTTCAACCAGTTTAGAGGTCCTGGGAGCAGGCTGGGACAGGGGAAGGTGTCCCTGTCATGGCAGGGGTGGCTCTGGATGGGCTTTGAGGTCCCTCCCAACCCAAACCTTGTGTGATCCTGTAGGTCTGTGATTCAGGGCTACAAAGGAACATGAGGGATGGAGAGTTGGAAAGATTCATGAAGAGGGGATGAAATGGAGAGTGATGTTACTGGGACTGCAAAGCAACAACAAAGACAAAAAAATCATTAAAATTCTTTACTTCCCTGCCTAGTTTAATACAGAGCTGCATTTTTGCTCTCTCATCTTCCCTCCTCTAACCCAGAGAACATCCCAGGATCTGTCATTTCCCAGAGACTGGCAGCTCCTTTATCTCCCAAGATATTTTCCATCAGCCAGGCTGCAGAACCACAGGAATCTTGGGATGAGCCTTGCTGAGCACACAGGAATACAGAGAGTTTTTCTGGCTCTGACTTTGAAGGGACAGAGGTGTGGCAGGGCAGAAGAGCAGCCCTGTCCTTTGGGGGATGTCGAGCTGGCTTTGGATGTCACCCTCTGCCCGCAGGTGACATCACCGTGAGGGACAGCAGACGTGCCTGGCGGGGGCTCAGGTGACCTGAGGGCTGTTTATATGGAATTTGCAGACATGAGTCACTGTCCTGGAGCCACAGCCACCTTCAGGGGGGGAAAACGGTGCCTTTTGTCTCCTAGTGACATCTTGGTGATGTGATGGGTGTGCCACAGAGCCTGGTGCCAGCACAGCTCTGGGGACGTTCCTCAAACGTGAGGGGCCTGAGCCAGATGTTCAGTCACATCAGCAGCTGTTTGCTTCCACCTTTCAAGGTCCAGCCCTCACCTGAATACAGATTAAGTTGCAGATGTGGCCCAAGTGTCTTTGCCATGAACTCTGTGGTGAGCTGGGATTGGTTTTGTCTGAGGGCAGAGAGGCTGAGTAAGTGAAATGTTTGAGTCACAGGCAAGTTATGAGGCTCAGGAATAAAAAACAGCATTTCCTGACTATAATCCATCAATTTCTTGGTTTGAAGTGCCAGTATTGAATGGAATGGAGAAAAAAGGCAATTTTGCCACATTTATAAGCACCTTAAAACCTTAACCTCCTTCCCACCAAGTGTTTTAAGAACCTTTGGAGTTTTCTCCACTGGGACTTCATTCCAAGCATGAGAATTAAGGAAGATTTTAGCTAAACCTGCTGAGATTGACATTCACTTTGTGCTTTCCTTCTGCTGGGTGTTTTTTGGCATGGCAGAAAATTACTCAGGAGCAGCAGCAATGAGAGGTTAAATTGAGAAACTCTCTGCTGATCCAAGGAGGAGAGGTTTGAGGAGATCCCTCAAGGTTATCTCAAGACAAGGTTATTTGTAAGACTTATCTGAAGGCTTTTGGTACCCTGTCCATGTGGCACACGAGGGAACATCCCCTTTCATGTCTCTTTTAATAAAATCCTCTGATTATTCCCCCACCTGCTGCGCTGTGTCCCTGTGGTCACTGAGGGGACTCACAGTGACTTTATCGTGATCCCATAAAAATCCAGGACATGCTGCAATGCCCAGAGCTCCTTTCTGTGTGAATCCTGCATCAGAAAGGTTTGGGGATTATCTGAAGAGTTTGAGATTTCTTCCCAAAGCAGTGCTTTATCCTACCAACAAGGCAATAGCATGGATGCTGCTGGGATCCTGTTGTTGACATGGATTATGTCCTGCAGGAGCTGAAAACAAGAAAAAGACACCAAGGTTTCTCCCTTACATAAGCTTCAAAAGTTGTCCAAGCTAACTTTAACTTGATGGAAAAGTTTGCACGTTTGGAAAGAGTGACCACACGTCCCAGGAGAAAAGCCAGTCCTTTTCAGAGCAGGAGGATGAAAGGCAGGCAGGCACTGAGCTCAGGGAGCAATGACAGACAACAGCAAAGTGCCTGCAGGTATTTATTTGAATTGTTGGATTAAAATTCTTTGGCTGAACTCATGACAACACTTCTCCTTAGTTCTCCAGGTGTTCTTGTTACCTACCTTTTATCAGCTGAAGTTACAGGAAAGTAGTTTTAAAAATTTGTTTTTTGAGTACTGGACAGGAAACTAAACAAGGAACGGTGTTTGAACAGACATCAAAATTCATTGCTGAGCTCGAGGTACCCCAATGCTGACAAAAACTTGTTTCATTTGCAGTTTTGAAGTGGTGAATCAGGAGATGTGTGCAAACAACCCCAATGAGATAGCACAGCTCTGCTCTGAATTTAAACCAACCAGCCATGAAGGAAGAGAAAATTCCGAATATAAGAGTTGAATAATTTCTTGATTTGAGAAAATTTGCTTTTATTCCACAAAGAAATGAGGGATTCAGACAGCCCAGGATATGCTGAATATAAAGAGCACACACATATCAGGTGAGCTGAGATGAGATGACAGATCTAATAAAGAGTTTCTTTAATAGCTGAGCCCAGGCAGACAGACAAAAATCAGTTCAGCTCAGGAAAGCAACACAGAATCCCAGAATGGGAAAGATCTTGGAGTTCATCCCATCCCACCCCCTGCCAAGGGCAGGGACACCTTCCCCTGTCCCAGGTGCTCCAGCCTGGCCTTGGGCACTGCCAGGGATCCAGGGGCAGCCCCAGCCCCTCTGGGCACCCTGTGCCAGCCCTGCCCACCCTGCAGGGAACAATCCCTGCCCAATATCCCATCCAGCCCTGCTCTCCTCCAGGTTAAGGCAATTCCCCCTTGTCCTGTCTCCTTGCCCTTGTGAAAAGCCCCCTCCAGCACCTTTAGGTACTGGACTGGCCAATAATAAATATTTATTTATTTATTATTAAAGAAATAAAATAAAAACATCAAATAAATAAATAAATACAATAAAGAAATTAATAAAATACAATAAATAAATAAATAAACAAACCTGACATAGCAAATAAACTTCATCCCTGGAGGCTTTCAAGACAAGGCCAGAACTAACACAAAACTCATCTGCTGTAGCCAGAGCTGTGCAGGAATCAGGGATCAGGACCTGGCTGACCACCACTGACCTTGAGGAATTTGCCCAAAGTGCCCAAGTGCCAGCCTAGGCAGAATCAGGAGCCAAGGTGCCTCCTTCAGGGAGGAGATAAAAACAGGACATTTATCTCCTCAGAACTGGCAGCTGGAGGAGGCTGTGAGGAGAACATCAGCCCCTGGTTTTTAGACAGCCAATATTTGGTGATGTGCTTCCCTTCAGAGCCTCATCCCAGCTGTGCAGTATTTATTGATGGAATGTGCTGAGAGCAGAGTTTGGCCCAGGTTTTCCTCTACCTCCTCACACTGGGAACTCAGCACACTCCTCTGCAATGTCCCAGCTGCTGGTGATAGCAGGCTAATCTTTTAATGAGATTTCTGAAGACTTTATTGCTAGTTTTATGTAAGGAGTCCAAAATCCCAGTGTCAGGAGCTTAATAAATATGGTTTGTTGGTCTGGGGAATTCCACAGATCTCGAGCAAAAATTCCAAGAGAATTTATTCATTCTCTAGGCTGTCTAGTAGTCAGGAGCTTTTTCTCCTGCACAGTCATTGAAGAGAAAGGAGCTCCTCTCTTTAGCAATTCAGGTCTCAAATGGAGCCTCATTTCTGTGGCATCAGCACTTCTTGGGGTGTGTTAAACCTCCAGCTCCAACTTCAGCACAGAGGCATTGGGAGCAAAACCACTGCACACATTTTCCATTGTCACGAGGAACTAATGAGTTCCATGCAACAAGAAAAGTCATGCTTATTTAATGCTATTAATCAGCTGTGGCAACTTTTGGAATGAAGTTTTAGGCTTGGCTGGATGATTACCTGGCAGCCTTCGTTATCTGCTCACTGTAACTCCTCAGGGCTGTCTTGGGAAGGTCTCCAGAATGCAAATTCTCCATGAAGCACCCTCAGTTTTCTCTGCCTGTTTTACATCAAGCCTTACATTTGTCAGGTGAAATGGGAGCTGCATGAAAAGCAGCTCCAGAGATTCGGGAGTTACTGGCAATATCTATTTATTCACAGAAGAGATCGCCTGGGTTTGTTGGGAGGCCATTTCCACAGCAGCAAGAGAAAGGCAGCTCAAGTGAGAGGGACTGCAAGGAAAAACTGAAGGTTCATTTCCATTTTTCTCAATAAATTATGCATGAAAAGCGGGAATTGTGTTCAAACTCCTGGCTCTGTGCTGTCAGGTGGAGCTGAGCACGAGCCAGGGATGCTTTCAGCAGAAGACAGGGCTAAAAGGCAGCGGGTCCTCTCGAGGATCTCAGCTGCTGAGCAGCAGCAGCTGCTGGCTTGTTTGCTCAAACTGCAGCTTGGAGCTCTGCTCCTGCACTTCCTGGGCTTTCCAGGAACTGTGGTTTGGGAGAGGAGCTTCCTCAGCAGCACAGCCCTGCTGTGGGCACCTGCACATGAGGAGCTGCTCTGCTGAGCTCTGCGAGATGCCAGTGGTGCCTGGCAGTGATCCCAGCTCTTTCCATGCTGCACTGCCCCACCCTTCTGTCCTGCCCCAGCCTTCTGTCCTGCCCCACCCTTCTGTCCTGCCCCACCCTCCTGTCCTGCCCCCATTTCACAGCATTCCTGAATTCTGGCCTGAATGGGAACAGGTGATTATTCCCAATGAATTGTTTCTTGTAATTCCAACCTTCTCCACTCGTTTTCTGCTCATGTCTTTGGTCCTTTCCTATTATTTCTCTCTCTCTCTCATGTCTGGGTTGCCTCTCTGTGCAGCTCCTGGGTGAATTTAACCCCAGGGGTTGCAGTGGGGTGGAGAACGTCAGTCTTGATGTGACACCACAGATTCTGCCCCTCACACAGAGTTTGCTGCATTGCTGTCCTTCCCCTGAGCTGTCACTCACAGCTTGCACATTGCTGGTGGATTTCCTGTGCAGTGTTGAGATGTCACCTGGAATGCCATTCCCTTGGCTCCAGGAAGGTCCCCATGGAGATCTCCAGGCTCTCACCCAGGACTGACCACCCTCAACCATGGCAGGAGGTAATGATGCTTGGCACTGCCCAGGCTCACTTTGGCATTTAGGTCCTAAATCCCCTTTTAAAGCAGGGAATTTTGCTGCTTCACTGCTAAACCAGGAGGTTTCACCTCCAACTACAATTGAAATATTCCAACAGCTGAGTGAGGCATCTCCAGGACCTCTGGGCACCAAGGGGAGCAGGCCAGAGTCACCTCTGAAATATTCTTTTTATGAAGCACAGTGAACAACCCCAAAAAATCTCCAGTTTGAGGCTTCCCTGTGACTTCTTTTTTTTCCCCCTCCACCTCACCCTCTCACTCTTTTCCTTTTGCTTTCCAGGAGATTACACCAGAGGTTGACAAAGTGCTAATCTTGCTGGGGATTACGCACAAGGAATCTCTATTGATTTCCTTTTTTCCCTTTACAGAAATAATAAAAGGCTGCATTGCAGGGGTTTGGGAGCTGCTGGGGATGAGAGCGCACATTTTTTGCTCACATTAACTTTAAGGGTTTTGCTTGCATAAAACATTGATTTATTAGAGAACCTACAAAGAATATACTTAGTAGAGAACACGCTGCATTTATACAAGTGGAAGTCCTCATTAGTGTATATAATAGCTGAGACAGAGTAATGCAGGCAGAGGATGTTGGTATTATTTTTATTATTATTTTTATGTAGTGCTGTGAGTTTATGGCACTCAGACACTGTGCACTGGCTCTGTCCTCTCGGGCAAGGACTTGATTCCTAGAAGTTGGATATCATTCTGTGGTAATTTCATTCTTTTGCCATGGAATTCTCATGAGACTTGGACTAGCTCAAAAGGAAGATCTGTCCCACCGCCCCTCCTGGATGGGAGATGTGTGTCTGGAAGAAAAGAGATTGTCCCACAGGCATTAGGTTCACACTGAATGGGTGAGAGGCATGAGCTCCTGCTACACAAAATCTGACAGAATGATAGGGAACAGCCCTGGGAAGGCACTGGCTCCAGCCAGTTTCTTTATCCTGGTACCTGTAATTCCAAAGTTACTCCAGCTGGAGGATCCAGGTGGATCCCTCTGAGCGTGCCTCAAACCCTGAAGCCTTTGTTCCCGAAGGGCACCTGGGGACAGCTCCTGGGCAGAGGGCTGAACGCCTCAGGAGGCAGATGAGTGTGGTGGGGCTGGAGCTGCTGTCCCCAGGAGCTGCCCCAGGCTGGGCTGGAGCAGTGTGGTCACTGCAGGGGTCAGTCCCTGCTGGGACACGGCCCAGGACCAGGCTGGGGACAAGGAGCTGTCCCAGCTGGCCCCCACTGACCCCATGGAATCACACAAATGTGAATGTTGGAAAGGACCTTCAGGCTCACCAAGTCCAAGCCAGCCCCACCACCCTGTTCACCACTGAACCATGTCCCCAGAGTCACTTTTTCAATACTTCCAGGGATGGGAGCTCCAGCACTGCCAGGGCAGCCCCTCCCAATGCTTGGCAATATGAGGTCATATTCTGGAACAAAACTAAAGAGGAGTTGGAGGGGAGGTTCTGCTCAAGGCTGGCTGGGCATCTCTTGGTTGGTGATGAGCAACTGTTTTCATTTGGGTTTTATTTCCCTCTCTTCATTATTTTCCTCTTCACTATAATTTATATCTTGTTTCTTTCACTGACTGTTTCTATCCACAAGTTTTTTCACTTTTACCCTTCCAATTCTCTCCTTGGTCCTGTTGGCTGTGTGGGGCTGAGCTCCAAGCTGGGAGAAGAGACAGTGGGGAAAGAGAAATGAGGGATTTGTTACCCAGAACAGCCTGGCTGGGCAGGATGAGAGGGTCTCCTGACAGAGTGGAACCAAAACGGCTCAGGAGAAGGGCAGGGGAAGCTCTGCAGTGACAGGAGCTGTGGTGGCAGTGTCACACGGGCTGTCCCCAGGCTCCTGGGGGACACAGCAGGCTGCAGTCTCAGAGAGGAACCCAAAGACCCCCCTGAGCTTGGCTCCTCCAAAATTCAGGATAAGAGGAGGGAAGGATGTCCCAGTGTCAGTGGGTGGGTACAGCTAATAAAGCCCAGCAGGGGCACTGAGGCCTGGGAGCCATCTCATGGTGCTGCCCACAAGCAAAACAAATGTTCAGCTCCCAGACAGGGGCACAGCTGAGGAAAATGAGCTGATGCTTCCTTTCATTGCCTTGGCAGAAGGTTTAGCAACAGGCAGATCCTCCTCAGTCCCCTCCAGGCACAGGCAGGACCTGGTGCCTGCTGCCAGAGATTTGTCAAGAGTAAAGAGCAGAGATGAGACTGTTCCCACTGCTAATCCTCCTCCTGACACAGCCTGGGGTCATCGTGTGCTGCTTGGTATTGATTTATTTTGATTTATCCAGAACAATCAGGAGTGTTCCTTCGTGTACTCAAGGGTGTGTGAAGGTCTCTGAAGCCAGGCAGATCACCAGCCCTCTGCTCCCTCCTCGCCATGGAGCTTCTCCCAACAGAGCTTGGACAAGGGACACTGAAATGGGTTTAATTCTTTCTCTGCTGCCCTTCCTTCCCAGGGTGAGCACAGGCACTGGGCTTTCAGAAAGGTTTGAGTGCAGCATTTTCGGGTCATTTCCCTCCTGTGACCACATGGTCACAGCAAGGGCTTCTTCTGGACAGTCCCCACTGCAGGACATGGGTTTTGAAGGGTTGATGGGTTTATAAAATCCTTCTGTAAAGCCACAACCAGTAAAAAAAGAGTCATGGAATTCTCTAGTCCAGAGCCCAGTGTATCCATCCAGGATCTGGGGAGTTAAAATGAGCTTGGGCACTGTTGGTCCTTCAAGGACTCAGGGCTGGTGCCTCACATCCCCAGGTCTGTCCTGTTACACAGGACACTGGCCAGTGTCACGCTGTGCCTGATGTCCCTGTCCCTGCTGTGCCACCTGCTCCAGCTGTAGCTGCAAGCTTTACGACTCCATACCGGTTTTTATTCCCCTCATTGCAATTAAAAGATTCCCAGCCACCTCTCTGGGACAAAACACCTTGTCATTTGGAAGCTGAGAACATCCTGAATGCTTCGAGCTCCTGGGATGCTCAATATCATTGGACAGTTGTTTTCCCAGGAGTTTTGGCAGTTTTCCTTCAGATGTTTCTGTAGTGCTGTGTGCTCCTCACCTAAAACACATCGTGCCTCTGGCAGCCACAAGCTGGCTAGCAAACAAAGGACAGGAAAAGAGGGGCACATTCTTGGAATTAGCAGAAAAAATTGATAAAGCAGAGTGGTGAAGTCCTTGGATTGCGCTGAAAATAGCACGGAGATGACGTGCGGTGTGATCTGTCACAAACCTGCCAGACCCAGTGGCAGCATCATCCAAAGAAGTCACCAGTTCTGGTGGATCTAATCCCATTTCAAGGTGTTTAATTGTGTCCTAGCAAAGGGACAGATTGCTTCTCCAGAGCGGAGGAGGTGAGCGGCGTTGGGTGCAGGTGGTCAGGCGACAACATCTTCCCAAAAGTGCCTCCAGAGAGGAAAG
>NC_031786.1:10227312-10235092 GCF_001522545.3 Parus major | reverse complement strand
GACACACACAGCCACACTGACACACACAATCACACTCACACACTGACACAATCACACTCACACTCACACACAATCACACACACTGACACAACACAACACACTGACACACACAATCACACTGACACACACAATCACACTCACACTCACACACACAATCACACACACTGACACAACACAATCACACACACTGACACAACACAATCACACTGACACAACACAATCACACTCACACTCACACACAATCACACACACTGACACAACACAATTACACACCAACACACACAATCACACCACAAATAGCTGAGCAATGGTGGAGAGGTCTTTGTGTGGAGTTCCAGTGGGGTTTATTGCAATGACACACTGAAGGGGTCCAGGAACAAAGCCAGGGAGCAGTGGAGGGGCCAGGGATATATCTGGGCTTGAGGGGGTGGAGCCGAGGGTCAGGATCCAATAGGAACAGGGGAAAGTGGTGCATAGGCGGGGTCAGGGACAGGGAGAGCCAATGGGATCACAGGGGCGGAGCATTGCAGCAAACTGGGGCCAATGGGGACACAGGGAAGGGAGAACTTTCTAGGGCAAGGACATATAAGGTAAAAAGGGGAGGGACAGCCCACAGGCCAGCTGGGTACATAGACCTGGGGTGCAGTAACACGGTGGTGTGAAGAACTATGGGAAAAGCTTTTTCATTCAATCTTTATGTGGGGGAAAACCTTCCTGTTATGCTTTAAGTTCACACCTTAGAGGCCTCCATCCACACCATCACTGCCTTTGGCTCCAGAGCCTCCACAGAGGTGGGAGCTGTGTCTTCCACGGCTGCTGCAGGGGATGTTGGATCAGTGGAAGGTGGATGTGGTGGTTCAGTTGCAGGGAATGTTGGATATTGGATCAGTACAAGGTCTCTCTGGAGCTTGGATGTGGCCCTGAGCAGCTTCATGGTGGGGAGTAGATGAGCTTTGAGGGCTCTTCCAACCCAAACCATTCCATGGTTCTGTGAGTGGGAGTGAAATGTGAAATGTGCTCCTTGCAGCTCCTTGCAAAATTCCTGCAGGAATTTTGTGGGCTGGAGGAGTGTGGAGATCCAGCCCCCTGTGATCCAGAGCTCCATGGTCCCTGCAGCTTTCCTGCCTCCCTGGATAAGATGGAATGTTTCATCTGAGCCACAGAGGGCCTGAAGGGGAAATGTCCTTTGGGAAGCCACTCCATTTATTGTTTCACGTATCTTTTACTTAATATCTTGTGACTAATTTCATCCCTCGCCTGAAGATCATTCACACAAATATTGATTTTCCATGAACCCCACGTGGATTTAGATCAGCAGGGTGATGCATATGGTAACTCAGATTTATTCCCAGGGAAGGCTGGGGATTATTGATGTGGTTAGACAGGGATAAAAGCTGTCTTTTCCCAGCCCAGGCTGCAGTTTCTCCCATGGCTGCATTGTGGGATCTGGAGTGCTGATCCAGGCAGGTTTGCTCAGGGTGAGGAACACCCCAAAGGAGGAAGGAAGCTCAACCCTTTCTGTACTTCTTTGTTTAGACTGTTTTAGAATGAGGGAAGATGAAAAAGAAGGGAGCTTATTATGGGATTGACTGGATAAACTCCTGGATGGTGGCTGCTGAAATCTGAGCTAGGCTTGGCAAGGCAGTGGGGAACCTCTGGCCTTGGCAGAGTTTTTTCTTTTACTTTAGATCCTAAAGAATCTGTTCTCCATTGATGGAAATGATGACTAATTACCCTGTAAGACAAGGAGTATTTTTTTGCCATCAAGAAATCCCTCCTATTCAAGAGTACTGACTTGATTCCTCCACTGAAAATTGCCTTCACCAGAGTTTCTCCCAGAAATGACCAGAGGATAAATGATGTGTGCTCATCATCTCTAAATCAAAGCATGTGGTGTGATTCACCCCTGGCCAGCTCTGTTGTTTTCTTATTATAGGATCTCCTACAAAGGTCACATTTAACTACTAAAAATAAACCCACAGCCCAAAAATCCTTCATTCCTCAGCAAACAGAGCAAATGTAGGCTACTCTTGTATTAAAAGTACAGATCCAGGTCACCGAGCTGACCTACTTAGGGGATATTTTAGGGCTTCCCAAAAGATTTCATGTCCTCCAAATGTCAATCTTATTGCAGCTCCACACATCAGCATAAGTCTTCCTCCTTCAGAGGGGACTCTTATTTAGATGTCGATTTTATCAAAGTTAAACCAGCTTGGTATTTCTTATATGAAACTCGGAGAAAGT
Organism: Parus major; assembly: GCF_001522545.3. Classification (NCBI taxonomy): domain Eukaryota; kingdom Metazoa; phylum Chordata; class Aves; order Passeriformes; family Paridae; genus Parus; species Parus major. The sequence continues at coordinate 10,232,848 of NC_031786.1, read as the reverse complement.
TGAGGTGAACTTGACTCCTGTGCTTGGCAGCAGGAGGACGATGTGAGTAAAACCTTATTTTGGTCCTAAATGATGCAATTGATTCTCACCTTAATGCCTTTGGCAGCGATGTGTAATTCCACCAACAGCAGAGAGCAGAGACCTTTATTTAAAAGTTGATATTTGGAGAGAAGTGTCTGAACTCCGACAGGGATTGAACCCCACTAACAACCTCATTTTCAACCTCATTTTCAGCTCACACAGTGCTCTTTTCTCTATAAATGAGTGTCCTTAGCCTTTGCCTCCCAAGGATGGTTTAAGCCATCTCCCCAACATTTCCTCCTGGGTGCCCCAGAGCTGTCTCTGCCCTGCACTGATCTCTCCCTGTGGTACCTGGAGAGGCTCCTGGAGCAGATCCTGCTCTCCCTGTGGTGCCTGGAGAGGCTCCTGGAGCAGGGGCTGGGCAGGGTTAAAGGAATAAAGCAGGGATTTATTAAAAGCCCTTCCAAGGATGCACCCTGGGCACTGCAAGAGCCCGGCCGTGGCTGCAGCCAGGATGGGCCCTGGCTCAGGAGTTTCCCACTTGGATCAGTTCTGCTCCATTTCCAGCTTGGGCTGAATTGTGCAATTCCAGCTGCAGGTGATGCAGTCCCATCCTCCCAGCTTGCTCTCCTCAATTCCCTGCTGGTTGCACTTTTTGGGCCTGGAGCTGCAGCGCTGTCCTTGGTTGTGGGGCTGGAGAAGGATTGTTGTGTGTGCCTGAGCTGTGAGGAGACCTTGCTGACACTTTGTGTGCAGTTCAGAGTTAGGTACCAGGGCAGAACCTGGGAAATGTCACAGCTGAAACTGAGGCATCAGTGGCTCTGTCCGAGGTTCTGAACGTTCTGTCCCTCCTGCAGGAGCTCTGGCCCTGCCCTCGGGGCTGCCTGGGCACTCTGAGGTCTCTGTGGGAGCCTGGTTCTCCTGCCAGCCAAGGAACCTGATTCCACCTGAGCTGTCTGAAATAGTTTAGGTAACTCTGAGTTACTCCAGGGGGTTTTAAAGACCCTGTCAAACCTATGGGGTGCATTTAGATTCTACCAAAATCTGATCTTGTCACCTCCTTGCCAGACTTCCCCGTCTTACAGCAGGAAGGGCAGGACAGAGTTATCCCAAGAAGAGTGTGAGGAACCATCAGGGTGTTTGAGCTCAGAGCCTCTCAGGGCACAGACACACTCAGACAGAGCCCAGAATCCATGGCATCATTCCAGGAGAACAGAAATCCCTGGAGAGCTCCCTCCCTGCAGGGCTCTGCTGGCCCTTCTGCACCTGAGGGATGGGCAGGGGCTGCTCAGGCTGTGCCTTCTGATCATCCCCAGGGGTCACACCCTGCCTCCTGTTTGCCTCACAAGCACCCCAGGGTTTCCAGGAGCTCATTTTCCCTGTTGACAACACCTCATCCTTTCCCAATGTTCTGTTCTCCATGAAGGACAAGGAGCATCACTCTGAAAACTCAGATTTCGGTGGCAACCATTGCTCTGTTAAACCTGAAATGCATCTTTTGAAAGAAATCAATATTTTGGGGACAATATCCATGGAGGAAGGTGGCAGTTGGAGGAGTGAGACACTGGGAAGGTGTTTCCTGGTGGGAGTGAAGGACAGCCCAGCCACGATCCCAAGGGATTCCCATTAACCAGTGATGTTACAAGAGCAAGACCATTAAACCCTGATTTGTTCATTTCATTCTAATCACATCTGCAGATAGAATAATACTTTAATAAGCCTTAAGCTGGAATTGATTTTTTTTTTTTTTTTCCCACACACCAGGAATTGAAATCAAGGCAAAAATTGTTGGAAATTATTTAGCAGTTACTAAGAATTAAGGAAGAACCTTTTATTGTTAATCAAAGTGGATGCATTTCTTTTTATTCTTTTTATTATTGTTGTTATTATTATTGAGAAGATAAAATGTATTTTCCTCAGTTTGTGAGCTCAGCTCAGCTGAGGAGAGGGTTGCTGACATGGCTGGGGTTGGAGGTGGGTGCTGTAGGACTGTCCCTGATGGCCTTGCAGTGGTCCCAGTGTGTGACACCACGGTCCAAGAGAGCTGGAGAGGAACTTTTCCAAAGGACATGGACAAGGGGAATGGCTTTGAGCTGCAGGAGAACAGATTTAGATCATATGTTAGGAAGAATATTCCTCCCTGTGAGGGTGGGCAGGGCTGGCACAGGGTGCCCAGAGCAGCTGGGGCTGCCCCTGGATCCCTGGCAGTGCCCAAGGCCAGGCTGGACAGGGCTGGGAGCTCCTGGGCCAGGGGAAGGTGTCCCTGCCATGGCTGGGGTGGGAGTGGATGGGATTTAATGTCCCTCCCATCCCAAACCATTCCATGATTGTGACAAGCACCTGCAGCCCCCTCTCCTCTGTGCAGCAGGCCCAGGAATCTCAGTTTGGAGAATCCCCCCAGGTCACACCCAGTGCAGGCAATGTTGTGTCCTTCATCCACACAGAATTCCTGGTTCCTCTTCAATTCCAGCTGAGAACTTGTCCTGAGACACTTTGTGCTCTCCCATTTCTCTGCAATTGGCTCTTGGACCACCCTCACAGACAAATCCTCCTGGAGCCCTGAGCCATGAGCTCTTTCCTCGTGTGCCACTGGGCAGCACTCAGGACAGATCTGCACCAGGCTGATTTGCCTCAGCCATGCCAGGAACTCTGCTGGTCATCCCAGGGCTCCCCATTCCAAACCATTTTGCCTGAGGAAAAGTCCTGTCTGGAATCCCACATGTGCAGCACATCCCTCAGCCCTGGCTCTGCATTGTCCAGCCCCAACTCCTCCCTCTGATTTCCCTGGTCAGAAATTTGATTTCCAGCTGTTGCTGGCCCAGATCTCCTGGAGGGACAGGGACCAACCCGTGTTTCTCACTCAGGGACACCCAGGCTGAGAGCTCCCACCCTGGGATTTCCTGCATGACTCATGTGAAGCAGCTCCTGCTGCTGAGGCTGTAATTGGAACCACTCCGACAGGATGAAACTCCACGCCTGCTCTCACACTCTTCTGATAATTAGTCTCTATTAGTAATTAGTGTTGGAGGAGTTGCAGAGCTGTGAAATCAACTCTGGGAGGTTTTGGCGGCCCAAAAGTCTGTCTCAGGTCTGGGAATGGAGATCTGTGCTGCCAGGACCGAGCCTCAGCCTGAAGCCAGGTCCTCCCACAATCCATGGGCAGGGATTGTCTTCTCCTTTGCCTGGATGACTGAAAGGAGCTGCAAGGCTTTTCCCAGCTGCATTTCTTGTTAAATGTGCACTCCTTGGGAGGTTTTGGATGTCGGCTTTGCTGGTGAAGAAAGAGAACAGGAAGGGTGGAAATGGAAGAGTCCCAAGGTGGATTTTCTGCTTCAGCAGGAGGGTTGGGGGCTGCACCTGCTCTCTGTTATCTGGGGGGTTTGGCTGCCTCAGAGCACCAAGAGGGAAGAGGGAAAAGTGGGAAGGAATCCTCTGTTCGGAAATTCCTGGTGCAGGGAGTTGCTCAGAGGGCTCAGGTTTGGTCCAGCTCTCATTCAGTGCAATTCTGGACACAAACCCAAGGCTTGTCTGGGCCACAGGGAGAGGAGGGGACAGCTCTGCAGAGAGCCTGGAAACCACAAACCCTCTGCTGGGGGGTCATGAGAGGGCTGGGGGATCCAGAATGGGGGGAAATTCGAGCAGAGACCTGTTGTTCTACCCCCAGTGCCTAAATCTTTGCAAAATCAGGATTTTGGGAGGTGGACAAAGCAGTGTCCAGCTTTTGGAGCAGCATGTTCACTGCCACACCAGGCACCAATTCACTTCTGTGTTGACACAGGTCTAGATGGATCCAGATTTAATCCCAACTATTCCTGTTATTTTCTAATTTTCTTCACTGGAATATTTTTATATCAATTTACTTTGAGCTAGGTGACCTTTGTGTCAGCCACACGTCCTGCCCCTTGGCTGAAGGGCTGATGAAACCCTCTGCTTTTTTGGGTGTGATTTGTTCTTTGGGGTATGGGGCTGCTTCCCATCAATCCCTCCAGCTGCCATCACCAAATCAAATTTATTCCTGTTTCATTTACTCTTTCTACTGTAAGCTCATGTCAAAATAAATACCATATTTTGGTGGCTTCTTGTGAGAAACACAGCCCTGAGAAGAGCACCAAAACCAGCTGAGGGCTCTGCATGTGCTGCTGAAAATTATATTGGCCTCTTTTGAGTCTCTTTCGCAGCCCAAACTTTATTGCAAACTTAATCAGATGTTTGGAAAAACACTAACACAGTGTAAATAGAGATTGACAGAAAACTATCTTGGAATAAATAGAGCTGCTGGAAAATATAGAGAATTTTAGACTGGGGAGAATGACAATGTCACAGGGAGGCAATTTCACCAAAAAGGCTGCCATGAGGGAATAAATAGATGTGTGATTATTTGTGTGGACTGGGAGTGGAAAGAACCACTGGAAACTGGGTGAAAAAAATACAGCAATGTGTAAATTGAGATGGTTCAAATGGAGCAGAATCAAACTTCAGAGGGAAGTGGCTGCTGCCTTTTCCATCTCCTGTGGGAAGCATCCTGGAAATACAGGGAATGTTGCTAAAAGCTGTCTGTGCTCCTGGTGCTGCCTGTGGCACCCAGCCCTGCTGCTTCCCTCAGTGCCACCCTCAGAACAGCCCCAGGTCCTGTGGGGAGAGGAACTGTGGAGATCTTCCACTAAAACAGGTTCTCCTAAGATCCATCAGGTGTTTCAACCTGTAGAGTTATCAGATTAATTCATACCTGACACTAATTAGAACCCTGTCATCAATTCTCTGGGCAGATTTATGGTGGAAATACCTGACTCAGGTGCTGAGAGAGGTGCCAGCTCCCTCCCCACTCCTGCTTTTGGGCACAATTTTGGGCACAAAAGCAGGAACAATAACACTGATTGTCCCAGCATGTGCCCTCTCTCCCCTTCACCTGCTTTATCACACAGAAATTGTGGTGTCACATGTGACACGTCCTGGCAGCAGCCAGGATAAAGGATATTAGGGAGGATTCAGCACTGAGCATTAATTAACAACCAAGTTATCAGCTGCAATCAGGGGCCTGCCCCTGGCCACCTCCCTTCAGCCACTCTGAATAAAGGTTACCTGACAGCAGAAAAAACAATTTGTGAACAATTTCTAACCATTTCTAGCATTTCTGGAGAGGGAAAAAGTGCTCAGGAGGGCTGGTTATTCCCTGCAGTCACAGAGAGCAGGGAAAGGGGAACAAATGGGAGGAGAAGGGGAGGAACATCACCTGTTGCTGGAGGTGCTGGGTTCCCTCCACCTAAGATCTGCCTAAAATCTGTCCCCTGATGCCCTGCCCATCCTTCTGACCTCACCAGCCTGGGAACCTCTCTGGTGTGGCTTGGGGGGTTTAGTTCTGCTCAGGGTTTGATCTCACAGTTTTGAAATGACAGAACCACAGAAACACCAAGGTTGGGAAAGCTCTCCCAGACCACTGAGTCCAACCTTGGACTGATTGAGGACCAGGCAGGGTCCTCATATAGGGTGAGGTGCTGCTGAACCTGCCCCATCCCCA
>NC_031786.1:10212741-10226887 GCF_001522545.3 Parus major | reverse complement strand
CCCATCCCATCCCATCCCACCCCACTCCTCAGGAACCAGCCCTGAACTCCCACACTTATCCCTGAGGAGAGGATCCTCTGGGGCTGGGATGGGTTTTGCAGTCAGTGACTCAGAGCTGTGCTACCCTGGGGCTCTCTGGATCATCCTCTGTCATTTTTTGGGAAATCCTTGATTTACCAGGCACAGGTAACATTTCCTTCTGCCTGTCCTGGTGTGACCTGGCCAGCACATCCCTGCTCTAAGATTCTTTCAGATTACTGCAAAGAAGGATTTTAAAGAAAAAACGAGAAAATATCCATAAAACTGTGAGAAAAGGAGAGCCTGGAGGCTCAGCTCCAGAGCCATCAGTCTGGGCTCCAGATGTTATAGATACTGGGAAGTACCAGATTCCCACTGGAGCACTCTATTAAACATCACTCCTTGGGCTTGAGAGTTGGACTTGATGAACTTGGGTGCATTTTCTGACCTTAACGATCCTGTGATTGATGATTCCCCCTGAACAGAAGTCAGAAGGTTTTAACTGGGTTGAGCTGGGTCTAACCCCTCCCATTTGGGGACAGCCTGAGTGCAGAGTCAGCAGAGCTCATGGGGAGGGAGCAAGGGAGTGCTGGGGACAGATGTGACTGCAGGGACAGCGGGACATTGGTGAGCTCGTGGTGCTTACCCTGATCTCTACTCTCAAGCACTAAAAAATGAAATAAAAAGGTAATGATAGCAACTGTTCCTGTGAGTCATCAAAGGATTTCAGGGAACACACAGAGAAGCCCAGTGAGCTAATTTGAATTGGAGCTGGGTAGCTCGGTCCCTGTTGTAAATGTCCCGGGAAAATAAAGCCTTGCAGAAGAAATCAGATAATTAACTGATCCACCAGCATTTCATCCGACACTTCGGAGCAGAACAAGCTTTGGCAGGAGCCCAGTGGTTCCAGGAATCCTGGCTGTCCAGCACAGGGAGATCTGCAGCTCCTGGGCTTCAAAGGAAAAGGAGGGAGGGTTTTGTGACAAGAACTCAGGCACTCTCCTGGGGGGACCCAAAGGAGCCCAGCCAGTGCTGCAAGGTTTATTTATTGCAGGGAATGTGAGCCCCAAGCCCCACTTGTGACTGCCCCAGTTCTCATTTCCAGGATTAATCAGCTGCTCAGGGGCTGAAGCATTGTCCAAGTGGGTCCAGCAGCTGCTGATAAACAGCCTGCCAGAGGTTCCCTGCAGCTTGGCACAAAACATGTTCCTATCCTGAGATTTCCCAGTTCATCCAGGAGCCCAGCAGCCCAGGAATTCACCTGTACAGGGGGGTTAATTGCTTTCAGGCAAACATCATCCCTCCAAGTGAAATCTCACAGGAGTTTATCTGAATTATGAGGAAGGTTTGGCTCCTGGTTACAAAATTGGGAATACAGTTGTAAAAGAGGAAAGGAATAAGAAAGAAATGCAATCTTTGAGCCCCCCCAGCACTCAGAGCTCCTGTCTCTGTGGGTTTCTGCATCAAATCAGGGTTGGAGGAGGCAAGGCCAGCTCTGAAGGCTGAGCTCTGCCCTGCCCAGGCACATTCATGGCTTTCTGCTGCTGACAAATGCAAATGAAGTTTCAAAGAGGATGGGAAGAGCTGCATCTCCCCTCCCTGGCTCTCTCTCCATGAGGGAATCTGGCCAGGCTTCAGTGGATGTGAATTCTCTGTCTGAGGCTGTGGATGAAGCACCCTTGGGATGAGTTCCTTTGATGTTTAAAAGGTTTCCAGCAATGTTGACTCCTCGTTTCCCTTCACCCTTTTTCCCTCAGGAGAACAATTGACTTGCAGCCATATCTGCTTCCCTAGTGAAATCCTCTGGATTGTGTGCCAGGTCCACATCACAAATATACCAACAGGGGATTTGTTTATCCCTGAGGTGGCACAGGGAACATTCCCCAGAGCTCGAGCTGAGGGGCTGGAGTGTGCCCAGGGAATGGAATGGAGCTGGGGAAGGGTCTGGAGCCCCAGGAGGGGCTGAGGGAGCTGGAACAGGGCTCAGGCTGGAGCAAAGGAGCTCAGGGGGAACTTCTGGCTCTGCACAAGTCCCTGCCAGGAGGTGGAGTTGGGCTCTGCTCCCAGGGAACAGGGACAGGAGGAGAGGGAACGGCCTCAGGCTGGGCCAGGGGAGGCTCAGGGTGGACAGCAGCAGGAATTTCCCCATGGAAAGGGAGCTCAGGCCTTGGAAATGCCCAGGGAGGTTTGGAGTGCCCATCCCTGGAGGTGTCCATGGAATTCCTGGAGGTGGCACTCAGAGCTCTGGGCTGGGGACAGGGTTGGGATGGGGCTGGATGGGGCTGGATGACCCTGTAGAGCTTTTCCAACTCAGTGATTTTGGGGTTCAGCGCTCCTGTGCCTGCCCTGTCCCTGTGCTGTGCCAGCAGAGGCCTTTGGCTGTAGGAGCTGAGCTTGCTGAGGTGCTCTGTGAGTCTTCAGGTGTCTCTGAGGTTCCTGAGCACAATTATTTCATGAATTAATTGGGGAATCTGTTGCTGAGGTTCATTGTGGTGCCTGCTCCCCACAGGGAGATTCCCAGAGCATTGGGGCAGGGCCTGTGTGAGTCTCTGCACCTCCCTGGCATTCCCAGAGACTTTCCTACACATGGCACACGGTTCCAAAGTTACTTTAAATCTAGAGGATTTCCCAAACCCTGCAGAACAATTGCATAATAATGAAAGAGATTATAAACCCCTGATAGGTTTCTTTTTTTTCTCTTTCTGGGGCCATAAAATGAAATGTTTTATTCACACCCATCCTCCCATGGGTTCTGTTTCTGTAATAAGGGATGCCACAAATGAAACTCTTACACCAGCATTGATTAGAGTATTTTTTCATTAAACTGCTTGGAATTGTTTTGAGGCTTTTGCTTTAACTTGGATAAATTGGTTTATCATTAGTTTTCATAGTGAAATTTCCATTTCCCTTCATCTGTGTTTGATTCCAAAGTGCCTCAAAGCAGCTTTCCTGGTAAGATCCAGCATCAGGGAGGGGATGCTGGCCCCAAACACTCTGCCTTTCTTTTCTTAAGCAAACAAAATCAGCGAGATACTTCCAGAGAAAACCACTGTGGTGTTTGTTATGAGGCATGTTTATCCTTTAACAGCAATGCCAACAAGTATTAATGCCAGAGCTGTGTTTTATCCTAGCAGGGATTATAAATGTGGTGTGTGCTGTGTGAATTAGGAGAGCTCTGAGCTCTCCCTGGCACGTTTGCCTTGCTCAGCAGCAGGGTGGTGACAGCCTGAGCATCCCCATCGTGTCCCACCTGTGTCTGCAGCACCTGGGCAGGCAGGAGTTAACCCTGGCACTGCTGGGTGACCTTTCCATGTGTCTGTGCTGTCAAATGCTGGCCTGGCTGGGTGTTGTGCAGGGCTGGTGCTCGTTGGACACAGTGCCCAGGGGGTCAGAGGGGCACTGAGGGCTCTCCATGCATTTCCAGTTTAGTTTGAAGTCTCACTGTGTGTGTGAGGTGCACAGGTTCCCTCTTCAGTCAGGGAACAGAAACTGGCACTTCCAGGAGAGGAAATCCTCCTGCAGACAGCCACTGAAACTGAGGGCCCAGGGTTTGGCTTGTCAGGGTCACCAGCACTGCACAACTCCACCAAAAATGTCTTTTCACACAACTGTCTGAGAATAACTCACTGTGGAGAGAGCCAGAGCCTTTCCTGCCATGGAAATCAACTCTTTTCTTGCATTTACTGCCTTACTGGTGCAATTTCTTTCTCCCCATTAGTGCCAGTGTGCTTTGCCCTTTTCCATCAGTGCCTTCTGTGCAGCCTTGGTGAGGAACAGCCCTGGCAAAGCAGCGGCTCCACCACTGATGTGGGACATCCCAGTTTGGGTTTGGCAGGTCTGGCAGCACCCAGAGCCCAGGACAGGTGTCCTGCTGACACAGGGGACCCTCACAGACCTCAGGCAGCCTGCTGGGGCAGAGGGAAGGGATGAGAAGGGGTGTGAGGGTCCCACCCTTGGGAAATGAGCCCCTCCCGGGCTTTGATCCATACAGGAGCCTCTCAGCCTCGAGAACTTGTCCTGGGGGTGATGCTGAGTGTTCCCATGGTTTGGTGGCTTTGGCACAAGGAAATTCTGCTGTGTCCTGTGGCATGGGAGAGCAGAGGCAGGAGTCAGGGAACAGCCAAGGTCGGCAGAGTGTGGGCAGTGGCCACAGCCATGAGCACCAGTGAGGAAGGGACACCAAACATCCTGGTGAATTTAGGGCTTTGTGCCCATCAGAAAAGCAGCCTGGGGTGTGGTGGGTGTTAAACACATGCCAGGGGATGCACCAGTGCATCCCAACAGCTGCCTGGGGACCCTGCCCAGGCAGAACCCAAATGTTCTGTTGATTGCAGACATGAACAGTGAAAGCACCTCGGAGATCTGTAATGAAAGTGAGCAGAAAACACAACCTGGTGGTACAATTTTCCATCAGCAGCCGAAGTTGTGTGTGTGCCTGGGTCCCAGTCATGCTCTTAGCAGATATTTATTAATGGTAATTAGCAGAAGTTGTTCAGATGTGTCTGCTAGAAGGCAACATCAGCACATCTCACCCTGCTGCCTTTCCCAGGGAGGGCTCAGGGCAGTACCTGAGAACAGCCCTGCTGCTTCTGTAATGAGATCTTTATTATTCTAATAATCATCATGGATGGCAATAATATTTTACACTTACAAAGAAAGCTTATTCTGAAAGGATCTCCACAGGCCCTCCAATCCTCTTCACATCCTGCAAAGGCCAACGACTCTGCCCTCAGATCCCAGGCTGAAAACCCTGGGTGTGAATTAGCCAGTCAGTATTCCATGGATTAAAGCAAGAAAAGAAGGCAGTGGGGATGGATTAAAGCCATGTTAGTGTCCAGAAGAGTTGTAGGCCCAGAAAGGTGACACTGGACACATCTTGCCCTCGAGGGACATCTCTCCAAGGTCAAACACACACAGAGCCAGTGAAAGACCAGGGGTGAAAAAAAACAGACAGGGAAATTAAAAACAAATGCATTTAAAATGGAAATGACAGGTTGGAAATGATTGTCCAAGGAAGCCCAAATATGCAGGAATGAGGTGATCAGGAGAATTTGGAGGCCACATAGAAGAGGACGAGGCCAGATGCTGGTAAAGAGATCTAAGGAACTGAATTGCTGCAGCAATGAATATGCAAAAGAAATCAGCACAGATGGAGATGAGGTGGAGCAGGGAGGGGCACCTCATTCTTCAAAATAAAGGGGGGCAGAAGTATGAGGTGTTGGTGTCCAAGCAAAACAGGGTGTAAGGAAAATGAAATGGGAGAGAAGAAAGTGTTCTCAGGCAGGATACAAAGGGAAAAAACTGGAAAAAAGAACAGCAGAAAGGTCCCTGTGGTCAGAGAGTCTTGGTTAAGAATTTCTTGTCAGAGAAAGGAAGTGCAGTGAAGAAAGGAAAGGACAAATGTGAGCCAGCAGGAGTAAAAACACATCAGAGCACCTAAATGGGTCAGTGTGAAAGGGTTGGGGCATCAGTGTCTGAACAGCAGCAACAAAAAATAGCAGAGATGTGAAGGAACAGAGAGAGTTAAAGGACAGGGAGTGGTCGAGGCTGGTCCTGGGCTGTGCAGCCTTCAAGGGCTGTACCAGTGAGGTGGGAACATGATGGAAAGAGGAGAAAATCAAGGAAATCGTGGCAATGAAAGTGTGTCATGGCTCTTCCCAGTCTGGGACAGAATGGTGAAAGAGGTTCTGCTGGAGGAATGTTTGTAATGAGCTGAAGATCTGCAGGCTTGGAGCTGGAAATGGGTGAACGTCCCATAATCAGTGTTAGTGAAGAATTTTGTCATCAGAGGGATTTTAATACCCTAGAAAATAACAATTACAGGATAACTCCCAGTTCCCTCTGGTGCCTGGCACATCTCATGAGTTTCTTTCCCCAGCAGCCCCTTGGTAAACTGGCACCACACACACTGAGGAGCTGTGAGGCTTCACAAAATGCTCGTGGGTGGAATGAGCACCAGAGGCTTCAGGTGAAATGAAATACCAGGAAAAAGGGTGGGTAAACCTCTTCAGTTCCCAAAGGAAAGCTCTTACAAATTCAAGGAAGTGTTTAGCAAAGCCTGATGAGCTCAAGGACGTCGGTTCAGCAGCAGCATCCCAAATTCCAGGTGTAAAACCATTTGGATCTGGATTTTCAGGACTTTCAGGGGAGAGGGCACCAGAATTGACTGAATTTAGAAAAGGCATCTTAGGAATAAGCAGAGCCTGGAAGAAAAGAGAGCAACTTATTCCTCAGGCTGTGCAATGAGGAACATGGGGCTGCTTAGGGATGGGTTGTGTTTCCTGCACTCCACTTACCCCCAAAACCCCCCAAAACAGCGACAGAGACCCCAAACTCGAACCCTAAAGTCTCACCCAGCATTTCCCTGATGCCAGGGGAGCTGGGGGAGTCTGGAGGCACTCACAGGCTCCTGCAGGCAGAGCTGGCTGCAGGCTGGTGCTGACTGACAAGGAGGCAGCTGCCAAGAGGAATCTATAATGGTTTGGAGATGCTTCCTTTCCCCTCCGTGCAGCCACTGATTTGAATCTCTCTCATCTGCTCGGCTGCCAATTTTTGAAAAAAACCCTTGCAGAATCTTAATTATCACAGGTGCTTGTGCCATCCTTTCAGGTGGGGTTGGAATTGGCCATTGGGTTTAAAGTTACTGCAGGAGAAGTAGTGAAGGAATGAAAAGTGGTTGGTTGGTGGGTTTTTTTTTCCCTTGGGAAACGGAGCTGAAGGAGATTGATCAGCAAAGGAGTACAACTTAGAGGTCAAGAAGTGCAGTGATGAAGGGAGAACTGTCAAGTGTCACAGTGAGTTACATGTTACAGCAAAGAGAAAAAAAGCTCTTTGGTTATGTAAATGAAATGAGGAGGAGAAAAGAGCAAGTGATACTACTGCAGAATGAGGGGATGTGGAATTACAGCCATCCTCAGCAGGACTCCAAAATAAAAGCAGGACTTGTCTCCCATTTTTAATGATGTGGATGATGACCAGGCTATCAGAAGGACAAAGACAGAGCAATACTCCAGGGAATACTCCAGGAGCTGATGCACAACCCCAGCCACATGTCCGGGACCAGCAGCAGCACTTCAGGCTCCAGGGATTCTGAATGTCCCCTTGAGGTGCAGCCAGGATGAATCTGTCCAGGACCCAGTGCTGAAATGATTCCCATGTGGCCCAGGTCAGAATGAAAATCCTAAACCTGCCCCATGTGAGAAAAAATGGAATTTCCACCACATGCAGAATTCCAGATAATTACTTTTATTTTTTTGTTTCTTTTGTATAAAGCCTGTATAAGAGAGGGAGGTTCAGGGCACCCAATCATACAGATTTCAAGAGATTCTTAGGATTAAATGCTTTAAACACGTCTGTGTTTGTTTCCATGTGAACAACAGGAAGGAGGGAGGGAGGAAGGACAACAAGCTGTTGCTGCAGAGAGCAATCACACTTTTGTATTCCCAGGGAAAAGAAACACCTCAGGTAATTTCTGTAGCAGCTGTCACCCCAAATCCAGCGCTCCCAGGCACCAAGGCAGAAGTCGAGTCTGGCACAAAGCTTTGGAAAATGAAAAATCTGATTATTCTGATACATCTTTAACAGTTTTTCCTTCCTGGAAATCTGTTTGTCTGTCCCTGAAGTTGAGAGGCAGAAATGGGGAGGGCAGAAATGGAGACTGAACAAACTCCAAGTGGTTTGGTTTTACCCATCCCCACAACTGCAGGAATTTAGACCAACATGAAGCATTTTTTTTCTACAGAACATAAGAAAAAGTGAATAAAGTGTTTCTGACACTCTTGATCATGCCATTGATATTCCTGAGGTTTGTGCAGCTCCATGAAGTTTTCTCTTTCCAAAAGCTGATGGTGCTTCAGGCAAAGGGTTGTCAGAGCCCCTCAGCCCCAGGGGCCATGGCCAAACACAGCCACAAAATTCCCCCCTCCACACTTTGGATCTGGAGATATTTGTGCTAAAACTGGAGTCTGCTCTCGTGCTTGTCAGTCCTGAGTAAAATCCAGGAGTTTTACAGTGTTCGCTGCATGGAAATGAAAACCGGAGGGTATCCCGATTTACAACACTAATTAACTTGCTGATAAATTAAAAAATATCTACAGGGAGCTCATTAAGGGGAAAAAAAAATCTCATGAATGGTGGAGTTCACAAAGCTTAACCCCGAGGTGAGACACAATGAGCCAAACTAAATATCAGGAAAAATTCAAAAGCAGCCACAAGTAGTTACACCCAAGGAAGCAGCTGGACACAGAGAGACTCCCAGGTCACCAGGACACCTCTGTAATCAGCTTCTGCTCTGATTTGCTTTGGAAGAATGTTTCTCCCAGTCTGAATTTCTCTAGTTCTCAAGGTTGTCTGCAATTTGCCCCAAGAGCCAGGTTTGGGCTGTATTTCCTTACAGTGCTCCCCAGCCATGAGTATTAGCACATTATGTACTTTTATTAAGATTCTCCATAGAAAAACCAAAAAATATTTGCCTTAGGGCTCGCCCTTTAGGAGCTCTGGCAACTCCTCCCAGCCCAACTCTTCCCTTTACCACAAGTTCTTTTCCATCTTGTCTTTATTCGGTTCCTCCCTCCCCTTTTAATTGTCCTGTAATCCTCGTTTTCCTCGGCATCACTAATGAGTTCCTGACGTGGCACCGTATCGAAAGCTCTCTCACAGCCCCAGAGATGCTATCGAGCATGTTCCCTTTGTCTGAAAACTCCATTACCTTATCAGAGAGAGATATCGGATTAGCCTGCCACAATCTCCCTTGGATAAAGCCTTGCTTCATCCCAGCCCATTTCCCACTTAGAGCCACGGCTTTAATTACTCCTGACTTCAAAATCTATTTCAAAGCTTGCATCAAGCTGAGCTCCTCTTTCAGGCTCCAAACCCCACTGTTTGCCCTTCCACAAGGGCCCTTGGGCTGGGGCAGAGGTTTGTCCTGGCAAGGGAAGGGCCCAGTGGGGTGTGCTCCCTTCTGGGCTTGGAGTCAGGAGGGGGGATCCAGCCCCCTGGAGGGGAAGGACTCCTCCCAGGGGGATTTTCTGGCAGGCTGGGCAGCTGTGACTGCTGGAAACAGGCTCACAGACACCTCAGCTGTGGCACCACAACACGAGTTTTAGGATCCCTTAAGGGACTCTGAAGCTGCCACATCTCTCAGGCATCTGGGCTGAAGAGGTCTGGCTGAGTGGACCTCCCTGTCCCTATTCCTGCTGAAATGAAACCCAGTTTATTGCTTGGAAAGCTGTCTGAGGAGACCCACCCCAGAGCTGGGGATGTGTAGGGAAGCCAGCAATAAGTGGCCATTCCCCAAGCCTGGGGTTGTTCCTTGCCAGGGGCAGGATCTGCATCTCTGAGCTCAGGAGCCTCTGGGAGCGGATGATCAGGCCATGAGCACGGGGCCACATGCAGACATCTCCATCCAGAACAATCCCTGAGGCTCTCCTCAGCACCAGCAGAATGAAACAGGCATTTTCAGGGTTCAGTTCACCACACACCTCTGCCAGAAAAGCTTCCCTGCCTGCACAGGGAGTCTGAGCAGCCCAGCTCTGAGGGAGATGTCTGCATCAGAGGTGTCAGAAAACACAGCCTTGGGAGTCAGGGTTCGTTTCACCCAAATTCCAAGTGTCACAATGCTGAAAGAGCCTCTTGCTGGAAAAAGGTCAGTTCCTTTATTCCTCGTTACTCATTATCTTTTCATATCCCTCTGCCATCAGCTGTTTGAAAAGCTATTATTGCAGCACGTTCAGTGGTGAAACAGATGAAGTTCTCTTCTCCCCCCATGCTGCGACCTCTGTGACGGCTGTGAATAAAACTAATGACAATAAATTATAGAGGTGTTGCTGGATATTGCCAGAGCAGCGCTGCAGTGTGATGGCAGTTAATAGAGCATGTTTAAAAGACACGAGGTAACCCTTTTCTACCAGGGGGTGCCCAAATGTGCTCAGAAAAACAAAGAAGTGACGTCCTGGTGCTCAGGGCCAGAGCCCTTGAGGGCTCACGGTGGTTTGGAGCTGGAACCTGGGGGTGTTTTCCTTCTTCTTCTGCAGAGCATGTGCTGCTCCCCAGCCTGCAGCCACCAAAACTACACCTGAACAGGAATCTCCATGCCTGCAACTGCCTTATCTGGAGACCAAAAAAAGCTACATGTTGGTTTTGCATGAATTGGCATTTAGGAAAGAAGTAAGGAACTACTTACAGAAGTGATTTTTTAAAGAGAAGCTGCTGGGAGCTTCTTCCATACTTGGAAAAGTCTCCATAACTCCTCTCCCTACAAGAACTGATAAAAGACTATTGTATAGTTTGTGTCTAATTTAACATCCCAAGTTTTGTCTCTACATTGTCAATTAAAGAAAGAAAAATGTTAGGCAGGGGGAGGAAAAGTGTTTTAGAAGTTCTATTCTAATGCTTCATATTCTTATAATCCTGTTTATAAAGTTTCTTTATACCTTTTAATTATGTTTTACCCTTCTCCTGATCCATATCTCACAACAAAACATAAGTACACTAGTAAGTTTAACCAACACTAAACTCACCACATTATTTAATGCATTGGCCAAGAAACTCAAATTAACAAATGTAAACCACCACAAGCTAAAAGATAAAATCAGATATATTTAAAGAAAGGTCAGCAGGTGCATTAAGGGCAGCTGAAACCTCTGTGGGAGCCAGCCTAAGACACAGGATCAGCCAAGCTTCACCTGTGATAAGCCAAGACTCAGTTTTAAGCCTTGGGAAATATTTGTTAAGTCAGGGCAAGCCTGAAATCCCTTCCCAGCAGCCTTTTGGAGCTGTTATGTTAATTAGTCCAAGTTCTATTCCCCTAATGGTTGCTCGTGTTTCATATATGGAATTGTTTCTAGAATGTTCCATCCCAACACTATAAATTGTTACTTCTCACTTGTTTCTGGTCTTTGCAGCTTGTCCCTATACTGTGCATGGTTTCTGGCCATCATCCCTATTTTTATTTCTCATTAATTTTCTCTTTTGGGCACTTCATCGTTCTCACTCCTAATTATTTTCTCGCCACCCTCTGCCCCGAAGTCAGGGTACCTCAATGTTTCTTGCAGCCACCCTCACTGCCACAAGCCTCCCCAGTGGGCTACAAACCAAACTGGACAATGCTCACCAGTTTTTCAGACAGATGTAAGTTTGATCTATTTGCAATCAGGAGTTAATTGTCCAATTACAGCTTCAGGTACTGAAGTCATATTTCCCTGGTTTTCTGCCTCCAATTCACTTTTGATTATACTTTTTGGGGCCTGAGGGAGAGGGTATCTTTGGCTCTCAGGCCCAGAGGGATTATTTTGCCTGACCAAAATGTGAAGAGAGCTTACCAACTCTGCATGGAGTTCAGAGTTACACCCTAATGCAGTGCAGGAGCTGAAAAATATAAAAGCTAAACTCCTAAGGCATCGCTCTCACCTTGCCAACCTCTGTGCCAGCAGCAGATCCTTGTGGCCCTCTGCAATCCAGAGCAGCAGGGATGGAGTCCCCAGTGCCCAGCTCACATCACTCCTGTCCTGGTGCCTGCCAGTGCCATGGACCTCCCATTAGTCCCTGTCACACTCTGTGGCCTTCCAGGCTCTGGAGATGCTGCCCCAGTGACAGGGATGCCGTGAGGACACGTCTGCCTTGGCAGCAGCAGCATGGAACAATGTGTTTGGCTGCTCCAGACAAGCAGAGGAACAGCAGAGGGGGTTCAGCAGCTCCTGGTGTCTCTGTGCTTTTGTACAACACATCCCAGCAGTACCAACAGAGCCCTGCCACGGCGCAGGGACAGTGAAGCAGACTCCTCCTGACAGATTGCTGCTCCTGTGTTTGGTTTGTCAGAGCATGTACAAACTCCCTGGCTGCAGAGATGAGATAATCACAGGCTGCTGGGGGATTTGAGTAGCTCTGAGTATGTTCAACAAACATCAAGGGCAGCAAAGCTGGGATGCTGGAAAAAAGGCTCATCAGCATATCCTGTTCACTGCTGATCCCCCTGGAGGGTGGAGGGCAAAGGGCAGGCCCTGCCTGACCCCTGATCAAACTGAGATTGCCCTGAGACTTCAGTGGTGCTTCAGCCCACTCTTGTCGGTCCTGTCACACCTGGGGGTTTGAGGAGCTCAGGTACCTGTGATTTCTGTCTCTGGCTATAAACCAGGCTCCCTCAGTCCCCTTAATCCCTCCACTGACCTGTGGTTGCAGAGCTCAGAGCCGGTCTCCTGTGAGCTGGGGTTGCTCCAGCTCATTCTCTGCTCTGCTCTAACCACTCATCTCAGATTTCTTAGGCTGGACTTCCTAAGGAACAACCTCCCTTTAGGTCTACCACAGATGAGACATTCCTATCAGTATGAAGTTACTGTTCCTTTTATCTCCTCCACCCTCTTGCCTGTGTTTGGAAGGACAGTGCTGTGGGCACCCAGCACCTCGAGGGTTTCAGCACAAGAGTTCAGATCCCTGCAGAGACTGAGGGATGGCTGTGGCTGTTCTGTGAGAACATCCCGGAGCAGGGCAGCCCAGAACAGCACCCTGCAAGGGCTGTGAATGGCTGCAGGTCATTCCAGCTCCTCTCCAAGATCCCACTCCTGCACAGGAGCAGGGAAAGCAGAGGGAAGGGTAAATAAAGCACAGCAGAACTCATCTCCCATTCCAAAAGGAGCAGCAGCCCAGAGGCTGCGATCGCTAATTAAACAATATCTGCCATGAACGCAGGCAATGAGGGTGACATTTACCTCTTGTAGGCTATAAATACCCAGCCATAAGCAAACATTTCTAATCAGTGATTACGGGTGAGGTTATTTTCCCTGACGTTATAAGTGATTGTTTGTTTGTGCAGAGTTAATGGGCAAGATCATGCCGGAGGTGCTGGCCAAGGATTTGGAGCTGGTGCCTGCACCAGTGCTTTGGCACCCCGCTGAACTGGGTCACCAGGCTTGGGAGGGCATCCCAGACCTGCTGGGACAACCTCCAGCTGAGCCCTGCAGGCTTTTCCCAGGTCACTGAGGCAAAGAGCGGAGCAGTGATGGCCCAGCCCAGGGCCCTGCACGGACTCCTGGTGTCCTGAGCCAGGGACAGGCCTCAGTCTGTGCTCTGGGCTGGGCATGGACACTCCTGGGCAGGGGACATCCCACCCCTCAGGTGGGGTGAAAGCTGGGGGGGATGGAGTTTGAGGTTAGTGCTGGCAGAATGGAGGGAGGAGGCCTTTTCCCAGACTGCTTCCAACCCCACCAGCGACAGATGCCATGCCAAGATGCCAAAGTCCTGTTTTTGGCAAAGCCCTCTTCTCCTGCAGGCTTCTGTGTAGAGATGAGAGTGAAACCAGTGGGGACTGAGCGTTGTGACAGGATCTGGGAGGGAGAGGTGCTTCTCTCAGCTCCAGCCTTTCCAGCCCAGCAAACACCCCCAGCCCACGCCATGCCCTGGGCAGCCACGGAGAGCACGGGCAGGGAAATCAAAGGGGTTTGGGCAGGCTCCTGCCCAGCAGAGCCCAGAGCCCTGCCAGGGATGCAGGCAGGTCTGGAGGAGCAGCTGCTGTGATGGTTTGTGACAGCTCCTGTCTGTCCCCAGGCAGTGACACACTCCAGCGTGGAAGCAAATCCAGCAAACCGGGCTGGGAGAGCCGGGAGCCAGCGGAGCTCAGGGAACTCCTGTGCCCCCAGCAGCTCTGCTGATCTGTCTACAATTCAATATGCTTTCTCCTCTTAAAAGTAGAAAGCTGCAGGGACTGAGACAATGGCCTTTGCAGAGACGTGGCAATAAAATGTCTGGGCTCATCCCTCCTGGCAGGGCAGTGCTGCTGCAGCCTGGATGTGACAGCACAGCAGCTGCTGGGCTCAGCACTCACACAGGTTTTCTGACCTGCTCACATGCTCATTGCTCAGCTCCCCATCATCTGGGCCACCAGTTCTGATCCCTGCAGGAGGCTGACCTGGAACAGAGGCTGGACAGAGCTAAGAATAAAGTAGGGATTTATTGAAAGGCTTTAAAGGACACACCTTGGGCAGCACAAGAGCCTGGCCAGGGCCTCACCCAAGATGGACCAAAAATGGTCACAAAATGCACAACTGGTCACGAGGTCTCACATTTTCATCAGTTTTGGTCCATCTGCACATCAGGGTTAATTGTCCAGTCACTGCTCCAGGTTATGGAGTCCCATCCT
>NC_031786.1:10209625-10211421 GCF_001522545.3 Parus major | reverse complement strand
CCTCTCCTCCTGCCCTGAGGTGACTTTATCCCTTTATCCCAGAGAACACCTTTGAATTTGGTAACCCAGGAGTTCTGCACCTTCCCAAGCTTTCCTGGGCACTGGCTGCAGGAGCTGAACATTTATATTGCTGTATAATAATATCACTGCTTTCTATCCAAAGCCAACGTCTCCATCACAAGAGTTATTTCCCTCGATCAGCCACTGAATAGCGGTGCTGTTAAAGAGGTAATGAGAAGATAAATTGTGCAAGGCAGCTGACAGCAGGAGCATGAAATGATGTCTCTGAGGCTTGTTGTCCTCAGGGAAAGAGGTCTCGAATTTTTTGAATTTGATTTTTTTGAATTGCTGGTGAATTTGGACTTGAATTTTGAATTTGAATTGGAATTTTTGAATTGGTGGTGCTGATTGCAGCCTGGCTGCTGGGGGCAGTGCTGGGATCACCCTCCAGGAGTCATTTCTCAGGGAAGGCTGCAGGAAGTTCAGCAGGGACTGGTGGATCTGGACACTTCCAGATGTTGCAGTCAGCAACTTCAGGATCTTGTCCAGGGAAGCAGCAGGGTTCTGGGGACCAGCATCAAACACCAACGAGATGGGCTCCTGTTCATGAAACCATTTATTCAGCATGGGAACAAAGTCAGGTCCAGAACAGAGAGCCCCGAACAGAGGCACAGCAGGGGTTTTTGAGAGACAGAACTCTTGAGGGTCCCCACCTTTGAGGGTGGAGTTCAGGGTCAGGAACCATCAGAAACACAGCAAGGGAGAACCCCCCAGGGACTCAAACCAAATCAGAGCACCTGGGCTGCCCTTCACAAGGGGTTTGGGGTGGGACAATGGAACTCTTTGTCTCCCCTGAGGCCGCTGCCACATCCAGAGGTCCAAGGAAACTGAGCTCCCAGAGCTCTGGAGTGCCACAGCAGGGGAGGGTTGGTTAGAGAACAGCTCTTCCCAACAATGCTGGCTCCTGATGGGCTGAGCCGTGTCCCTGCTGTCCCTGAACGCTGCAGGCTCCACTCCTTCCCCTGCCAGAGCCTCAGCCAGGGAAAGGAAGCACGGAGAGCACAGAGAGAGCTGAGGCAGAGCTGGCAGCAGGAGCTCAGAGGTATTTGATGTGTCTGTGCCCTGCATTCGCTGCCCCTCGTCCCCCTAAATCAGGGCAGGGGGCTGAGGGGGAGGGAGGGCTGGGCAGAACCTGCCCACAGCACTGAGGATCACAAAACACAGCTCTGCAGAGGGCAAAGGGCAGCAGGGACCTGGAGCTCTCCAGTGAGGGACAGGGAGAGCTGTGGCTGCCACAGGACCCAGAAATGCAGAGATCAGGAAGGGTCTGCCCCGTGAGCAGGGGGAACAGAGACCACCCAGCTCAGGGGGGACCCTGAGCCCCTTCAGCCACAGCCCCCGGGGACACTGCACCCCTGTGCCCCCAGGAACCAGGTGTGCATTCCCCAGAGCTATCCCACCCCTGGGATGGGGAACAGCTCACTGGGATGTGCTGGGCAGGCTCTGGGGAGCAGAGTGGCATTCCTGGGAATCACTGGGGAGTTCTGGGAATCACTGGGGAGTTCCTGGGAATCACTGGGGAGTTCTGGGAATCACTGTGGAGTTCTGGGAATCACTGTGGAGTTCCTGGGAATCACTGGGGAGTTCCTGGGAATCACTGGGGAGTTCCTGGGAATCACTGGGGAGTTCTGGGAATCACTGGGGAGTTCTGGGAATCACTGTGGTGTTCCTGGGAAGCAGTGTGGAGCTCCTGGGAAGAAGTTTGGAGCTCTGGGAAGCAGTTGGAGCTCTGGGAA
>NC_031786.1:10207918-10209190 GCF_001522545.3 Parus major | reverse complement strand
TCTGGGAAGCAGTGAGAAGCCCTGGGAAGCAGTGGGGTATTCCTGGGAAGCAGTGTGAGGTTCCTGAAGTGTCAGGAAGCTCTGGGAACCATGGTTTGCACAGGAGCTGCTCTCAGCTGAAACCTGCCCCAAATCTGAGCACAGGAACCACTGAGCAGATGGGGAGCAGCTCTTAGAGCCCAAATCCTCTCCCTGCCACAGATGTTGGCTCAGATTCGGGGCAGCCCCTTCCCCTCAAGGATGCTGATTTTACACTTTTATCCAAATGTTAACTGCCTGTAGTCCTTGGAAGGGTTTTTCTGTCGGTGCCACGGCTGGTGCTGGGGAGCCTGGCAGGGGCAGTGCTCTGCTCTGCACCTGCAGCTGCATTGGGAGGGTTTTACACCACAAAAAAACCACCTGCTGTGTGGAGAGCCCAGCCCAGGAGCCACGAAACACGATCACAGCTGAAATATGGCTTTTATGACAGCAAATGACACCAGGTGTATCTGTTGAGCTCTTGGCGAGCTGATTTCAGCTCCCAGCCATCTGTGCAGCCTCATTTTTCTAAGCCTGGGGGTTTTCAGTGCTCCAGCAGCACGTGCAGCTTCAGCACTGCCTTCCACCCCTTGGCACCATGCTGGAGCAGCTCCTGTGGCAGCCAAAACGTGGGCAGGATCAGCTGTGGGAAAAGCTTTGCCTGGTCAGTGCCCCAGTTTGGTGCAGTTCCCCACGCTTGGCTCAGGGTGGAGGAGCAGGAGATGGGTCTGGAGAGAGAAAAGGAGCCAGCAGGGCCTCCCAATACCCAGTCCAGCCCTTCCCAGGGAGAATCCCCATTGCCCCACCTCCCCCATGCTGGGATTCACAGGATACACATCATTTCTCACATCACTTGTCACATCACTTGTCACATTTACACTATAAATGCCAGACCTAACTTACCACTGAGTATCAGCTCTTTATTCCTCCAAGAAGCTGCATTTCTCCACTGGAATTTTCTCCTTACGTTTAAAGCTCCATCTGGACACGATCTGGGTAAAGAAACCAGAATAAATACTTGTGATGCTAAATAAAAAAGGGAGGGGAGCCTGGGTATGGGCAGGGGAATGGCCACATGAAATGAGACCTTGCACTTGGTAGAGCTTCACCAACCTGATTTTGGAGACCCTTCCTCAGGGGACAGGCTCTGCATCTGGACTGAGGGCACTGCAGTGTGTCAGCATCCCCATGTTCACCCCATATCCCTCCCATCCTAATCCACATGTCCATCCCATCCCATCCCATGGATCCCAT
>NC_031786.1:10199483-10207604 GCF_001522545.3 Parus major | reverse complement strand
ATCCCATCCCCATCCCATCACCCTCCCTCCCATCTTTGTACAAAAGTGAGATCAAGAATCTGATCTGGCTAAAACTGATCTGGCAAAAACAGACAAATGAAAAAGCAGAGGGAATTTCCTGCAGATCCTATAAAAACAGGCATGAGGGAGGGATGAGAATCATTTCCCTGAGGGCTGAGGAGGAACAGGAGCCTCTCCTCCAGTGCCATCACCCCTGGCACCAGTTAGTGTCAACACAGAACTGCTTTGCTTGGCCTTGGTGAGTTTGGTGCAGAAATAAAATGAAATAAACCCCGATAAAACCCAATAAAAGCTGTGTTCCAGCAAGCAGAGGTGAGGATCCAATCTGCCAGTGTAACTATTCCCATGGAAGGCAGGGAGTGAGTAAATAAATGGGAATTGCTTTGCCTACAGGAGAGAGCTCACTCTGCTGAGTAAATCCTGTCCTCTGCCAGATCCCCCTTTCCACAGGAATGCAGTAAATATTCCATGAGTTATCCAGGGGCTTTCAACCACACGTGGTAAAGAAACCACAGCTGAGACTGGGGGAAAGAAAATAAATCTGAGGTTGAACCCAAATCCACAGGTTCAGAAGAAATAAATGTTGATGTCTTTTGTTTGCCTTTTGCTGTGTCTGTACAAAAGAGAGGCAGTGATCTCCTTTAACCAAAGATCAGTGAGATTCCCACCTAATCAAAGGATTTGAGCAGCTGGGGCTTGAAAGATTTATGAACTGGACATCCAGGGAATGCTCCTTTTCCATGGAAAGGGATAGCAGGATCCCACAAGCACTACTGCTGCTTTTAAAGGTGTTACTTCAGTAGTTTTTGACAGAATTTTTCCAAATAAGACCTGTTTGAGCAGACCTAAATAATGATAAATACTGTAACTTATTGTCACTAGAGACAGGCTCATTACTCTGATATGCTGACTGTTCCAAGCAATTTGGGACACTGGAATCAAGGCAGCTTTCCTGGAATACCTGGACTTTAAACTATTCTTTCCCTTTAGCAGTAATCTGATATTCACAATATCTGAATTGCTCTGAGGCTTACAAACAAAAAGATTTAAAACTGTATTTAAAAAAAGGCTGTTTGTCATTCCAGCTGGTTTTGAGTTGCCCAAACAGAAAATTTCTAATCACAATGTATGGAAAAAGGGGTTTTTATTCAATTAAATATTTCTTTTTAAAATAGTATGAATGTATTAAATACCCAAGAATCTGTGCTTCATATCAGGAATATGTCACTGCTGGTGGTCAGAGTTAGGATGTCCTGGGAAGGCTGAGAAAATTGGGATTGTGCAGCCTAGAGATGAGAAGGCTCTGGGATGGTTTTGTTGTGGCCTCCCAGCACCTGGAAAGGGATCCAAAAAAGATGGGGAGAGACTTTGGGCAAGGGATGGAGGGACAGGACACAGGGAATGGTTCCCACTGCCAGAGGGCAGGGCTGGATGGGATATTGGGCAGGGATTGTTCCCTGGCAGGGTGGGCAGGGCTGGCACAGGGTGCCCAGAGCAGCTGGGGCTGCCCCTGGATCCCTGGCAGTGCCCAAGGCCAGGCTGGACACTGGGGTTGGAGCAGCCTGGGACAGGGGAAGGTGTCCCTGCCATGGCTGGGGTGGGATGGGTGGGATTTAAAGTCCCTCCCAACCCAACCCAGCCCATTCCAGGATTCCCTGATCTGTCCTCAGCTCTTTCAGAGTCTGTGCCACCTCTCCCTTTGCTGCCAGAACAGAGCTGGGAATTCTCAGTGCAAAGCGAGGTCTGGACACCTTCACACACAGATCTTTCTGCAGAATCGCTGTTTTGGAAGCCACTCCTTAACGTGACTTCAGTTAGGCTTAAGCAGATGCTTAAAGTTAACCATCTGCTTAATTGCTGATAGGATTAGGATTTAAATAGAGCTCTCCCTTCTTCCCTAACACGGAGCCCCTTTCTTTGTGCCTTAATAGAGCACTTACAGCCATGGTTCATTTTAAGGGCTTGATTACTGCTGGGGACTTCTTTATCTGCTTAGAGATAAGACTCTGATCAGTGCTCCATCGCATCTGGATCTTAATTGTCCCGAAAGCACTGGCCCAAAGCCACGTTTAGCAGTTGACAG
This sequence comes from Parus major, assembly GCF_001522545.3. Taxonomy (NCBI): domain Eukaryota; kingdom Metazoa; phylum Chordata; class Aves; order Passeriformes; family Paridae; genus Parus; species Parus major. The sequence continues at coordinate 10,205,500 of NC_031786.1, read as the reverse complement.
GAATGCAAACGAGCCTCCATCCAGGGAAAACAAAATGCCAGGAATCAGCGAAAGGGTGGAATTAATTCCAAGCCGTCACAACAGACACATCCTCACGTTCCTGGCCCCTCACAGTCGCTCTTGCTGTGTCACATAAACAGAAAGTCTTCTCTGCCCAGACACCTCCAGGCTGGCCATGCCTTGCTGACAGATGAGGAGCAAGTGAATTTCTGTGGCTTTGGAATGATTTAAAACCAGTTAGGAACTTCAGTCTATTTGTCTGCATCGTCGTGTTGCTTCTAACACCTCACATTTATCATTCCTGAGGCTGGGAAAGCCCTGCTGGGCTCTGGGCAAGCTGGGAACCACCCTCCTCTCCAGGGTCTGCATCCCCCTGCCAGGACCTGGAGACAGATCCAAAGCCATTCGATCCACGGGAAAACAAATCCGATTGTTCTTCCTGTGATTATGCTCGGAGGGAAGAATGCAAGGGGTTGAGTTCTGTGCTGATTCCTGCTTCTCTTCAGTCGGGATGGGACAGGCAGGCCCTGGTGTTCCCTAAGGGGAAGCAGTGGCCAGGGCTGCATTTCTGCTCTCCAGGTGGATTTGAGGTCCTGCACTCCTGGACTCAGTGGAGAGCCCTTCTCACAGGGATTTCATCCTCAGCTTTTTCTCTTTGTACTTTGTGGCAGAGGGAAAAACCAGAGCAGGACTTTGTGTTCCCTTCCCTTCTCTTTTCTGCCAATACCAGGGGGTTAAAAGGGACCGGGTGTTACTTCCAAAGGTATTTGCATAATTATCTCAACACTCGGAATGTGCAAGAGCTGGCTGCCTTCCACCAAAGATTGCATTTAACTAATCCTGCTTTAGACACCCAGACTATTTATACCTTCTCAAATCAACTCCATCTCCAGCAATGCCCTTTAAAGGACAATTCTGTTCTCTCCTGACCATATGTTTTCCCCGTGAGTGGCACATTCTGGATGTGTTTCCAAAGGTTGCATCCAGGGCTGCTCCCCCAGCTGCTGCTGTGCACTGCTGGCTGCTGTCAGCCCTGCAGCCTGCTCAGCTGCTGGATTTTTGAGGAAACCAGGCCATATTTATCCAATTTGTGTTTCCAAGGCAGTGTGAAGTTCTCACAGGGGGGATCCTGGTTGTCAACACCAGCCAGGTTTGTGCCCTGAGCTCTGCAGAACTTTCCTAGACAGAAAGTTCTTGCTCTTTCTCTTCATCTGGATTTCTTCTAGTCCTTTCTCCACTTTTTTCTCCTGATTTATTCTGTGAGAAAGGGACAGCAAGGGGTTAGGTGAAAACAATGAAAATCAGAGCAAATAAAGCAGGAAATGCTAGAGAGGGAAGCTGAACTCCAGCTCCAGGTGAGTTCAGACATTCCCAGCTGGCTGAGGGCACCTGGCTGCTGCTCTCTGGAGCTCGGGCATTGCTGGGGGACCCCCATGAGGGAAATGTCCTTTCCCAGAGCCTCCTGTGCTGAGCCAGCCAGGCTTGGGACAGACCTCACACTCACTGTCCATGAGGAGGAAAAACCATTTCTTTTCCAAGCCAACAGCCTGCCCAAAGATGCTCCAGAAGGCATCAGCTTCCTTGGAAAGAGAGAGATTTGGAGCTCTCTGTGACCTTTATTCACCACCATGCTGCTGTTTTTAAAAACATCACTTTAAAGCCAAGATCAGGAAATATTTTTCTCATGGCTTTGATTCTGTTTTTTTTTTCTGCAAGTGCCCTTTTTAGCTGTAGCTGCTTGAAAACAGAAGTTGCATTTTCCTCCTGCCCAGCTCTGGGCTGCAGCTTGCTTTGGCAGGTTGGCAGTGGGGAGGAGCTGCAGGATGTGCTGGGAGGGAGACATATGTTGGTGTGTAGGGAGCTCAGGAGTGGGCCTGGTTTCCATGTTCCACCGTGGAGACGAGGGCTGTGTGGGAGGAGGAGAATCCACTGTGAATGAGTGTGTGATTTGTGCAGCTTCTCAGCACAGGAGACAGATTTTTGTGAGTGAACCCCAAGCCCTGTTGTACGAGAACACCCTCCCCCCGCTCTTGTTTTTACTCAGATATTTCAGGGAGAAGGATTTTTTTCCCCCACACAGCTTGGTGGGCCTTGCTGATTTTTTTTAATTTTTTTCTTTATTTTTCTCAGTCATAACGTGCAGTGCCCATTGCAGCCAAGAGTTCTCCACCTGCAGCTGCACATGGTGGAGCTGTGTCAGGGCAGGGTTGGATTTCAGGGAAAGGTTCTTCCCCCAGAGGTGCTGGCCCTGCCCAGGCTCCCCAGGGAATGGGGACATTCCCAAGGCTGCCAGAGCTCCAGGAGAGCTTGGACAGAGCTCCAGGGATGCCCAGGGTGGGATTGTTGGGGGGTCTGGGCAGAGCCAGGAGTTGGACTCATGATCCCAGTGGATCCCTCCCATCTGATTCTTTGATTCACCTCCTATTTCATTTTTTAGATTTCCTTTGAGCCTTCATTTCATATGGGCTTAAAATAAGGAATAAAAGCAGCCCAAGCTGGAAAAACAAAGGGTCAAAAAGCAGCAAAAGGCTGAGCTGAGGTCTCCAGTGCAATGTTCACTCACAGCCTTCAGGCACTGGTGGGTGCTTTGCAGGTGAAATCCCTGCCTGGAGCACTGCTGGAAGGGGCAGGGGATCGGGAGAAGCAGAGTGGCAGCTCCAGGGAAAGCACTGGGTGCTGTCCAGCTGACCCTGACATCCCTCCTGGCACTGCCAGGGAGTTCCTGCAGCCAAGCCCAGAGTGCAGATCCTGCTGAGGAGCCTGCAGCAGCTCCAGGGCTGAGAGGCACCAACCTCCTGCCTGCCCTTGCTGTGCCAGCACCTCCCAGAGCAGCACTGGGTGCTGGGCACCCCTGGCAGGCTCTGCTGATGGGGCTGGAGCAGCAGGGTCTGCCCAGGGATGGATCTGGGGGAGGCTGAGTTGATCAGAGCCTTTCAAAATCCCTTTGGTTTCTCACTCCTCAAAGTTTCCAGCACCTCCAGTGCAGTTTTCCCAAGTGTTGGGCTCCAATGAGCCACAGAGTCTGGACAGAGAAACTACTTTTTCTGGTAGGAAAAGTCCTTTGAGGTCCCCAAGCACCACCTGGGCCCCAGCACCTCGTTCATTACCAAAACCCCATCCTCGTGTGCCACATCCACACAGGTTTTGAGCCCTTTCAGGGATGGTGATCTACCTTCTCCTTGGGCAGCCCCTTCCAAAGCCTGACCACCCTTTGTGTGAAGGAATTTTCCCAATATCCAATCTAGACCTCCCCTGGCCCAGCCTGAGGCCTGAGCTCTCCTCCTGTCCCTGTTCCCTGGGAGCAGAGCCCGACCCCCCCGGCTGTCCCCTCCTGCCAGGGACTTGTGCAGAGCCAGAAGTTCCCCCTGAGCTCCTTTTCTCCAGCCTGAGCCCCCTCAGCTCCATCAGGTGCCCCTCACCAGGAGGTTGTGCCCTCACTACCCTGGCTGGGATGGAGAGTGACAAACCTGGGGCTGAACTGGGCTGGGGGAGCATTTCCAGTCCCACAGCTCCTATTGTGTGGCCAGAGATTCCACCTGCCTTCATTATCTTCCCCCCAGGTGAGCCAGGAGCTGTTCCAGCTGCCTTTCCACCCCCACAAAAAGGGCATGATTAATTAGCAGCTGATTTCTGCTTGCAAAATCCTATTCAAAATCCCCTGTGGGATACGAAAAACCTGCCCCGAGTTTTCCAGAGCTTTTCCTCAAAAGGAATAAAGGCTGGCAGGTGTGAGCACACCTGTTCTGGGCTCAGGTACAGCCTGGGCTGGCAGCCCCCACCCTGCCTGTCTCCGGAGTCTGGGAGCTGCTTGTGAGGCTCGGATGGGTGGAGAGGAAAAGCCGACATGGAAAATAACAGTTCCATAATCAGTGCAGGATTTGGATAGCGTGGGATACTAAAGAACAGGGCCATTCACCGCTTAATGAGGATTAAAATAACTCCTGAATAGCTGCGTTATTCCCCGAGCATCCTGTTCAATGAATGAGTCACAGGATTACTGTTGAAAAATAGGTTGGGATGGTAGAACAAAAACCTGACATAATGAATATCAAACGGAGGGGTTGGGGACAGCCTTTCATTTGGCATTTCCAGCCCCTCTAATGACTGACTCTATCAGCAGCTTAACTCCTGGCTTTGTCTCGTTTGCCCCTTGCCACAGTCCATTTTTAGGGGTCAGCGTGCTTGGGGAGTGCCAGGCAGGTGCAGGAACCTCTGCAAGCAGGATATTCACAGCACAGGAGTAGAAAGGCATTAACTATTGCCTCGTGTGCACGAAAGGCAGCTGGCTTTAACCATCTATCAGGCTAAATATTCCTGTGCTCATCACCTCTGAGCCCTGGCCCAGGAGGGGCTTTGGGCTTCATTCCCCCCTCTCACTGCCCAAAATCCCTGGGAAAGGCTCGGTGCCTCCCCCCTTCCAGCTCTGCTTGACCATCCAGCAGCTGAAGGGCGTCTGCTCCAGCTTCCCCTCTGGAATACAAACTGTGAACAGCAAATGCTGGAGGGGCCGGTGGCTGATGAACGAGGAGCTTTGTTCTGGAAGTATTTCCATTCTCCTCAGCAGCTTTTGGGCTCCTTTCCTCCTGCCCTCGGGCTCAGATCCCCCTCAGCTCCTCCAGCCTCCTGGAGAGGATCAGCCCTGGAAAGGGATTTTCTCCTCATTAGTGCGGATATCAAGAGGTTTCTTGTCATCAGCACAACATCTGCTGGTTCCATCCTGCTCGGGAAATCTCAGCAGCTCTGGTGTCCAGACCAGAGAGACAGGAGGCAAAGAATTGTTTTTCGTGTAATCATTTATGTTGGAAAAGGCTTCCAAGTGTCCAACCACCAACTCGGATCCCCAAATGCCACATCCACCCCTCTTTTAAATCCCTTCAGGAACGAGGATTCCCCCTGCCCTGCATCCCTTCCTAGGCTGATGGTTCCTCCTAAGGCCATTTCTTTTGTCCTGTTAACTACAGATTTCCGAGCAGTTCCCAGCACTTTAATGATTTCTCTGAAAGGAATGCAAAGTATCGCATGACTGTCAGAATGATCATATATCTGTATTACAGGTACAGATATATCTGTAATACTGTTGGCATATATTAAAAATATCCTTGCTTTGCAGTTTTCATAAGGAATTTTATTAGGAAAGATAGGCTGGAAAATATAGCATTTTCTTTAAATATTCTTATACTTGATTTTTTTTTTTTTTTCCATTATAGAACACAGTAAATCAAATTTTTATTAGTGGTATTCCCATATGAAAACCCTGAGTGTGGAAAAAAAATAGGCTCCAGAGAAGACTAAAACCAAGTACCAAAGGAAAGGTTAAACCTGTGAAAAAAGGAGAATTTTCGGGGTAGGAAGTGCAGTGGGAACCCTTTGCGGGTTATTTAAAGTGTTCTTTAACATTACCCAGGGTTTTGCACCTTGCTGCCTTGGGGTTTAACCCCAGCCGGGAACTCAGCCCCACGCAGCCAACAGCATGGGGGGAGAACTGGAAGGCTAAAAGTGAGAACACTTGTGGATAGAGGCAGTTTAATAAAAGAAATAAAATAATAAAGTGTAAATGGGAAGGAACGTGTCTTCTGTGCACGTGTTTGCAAAGGAGTGGGAGCACCGCTTTCCTTTTTTCCAGTGAAACATCTCACTCTTTCTGCTGGTTATTTTATCTGATCGCTCCTCCAGCTGTGCTCAGAAATTTCCCATTGTGGCCTGGCAATTCAGAGCCCTGTGGCTCCTTTCTTCCCCTAATGGAGTTTCCTGGTAAATAGCTTTGAACTCAGATCCTTGTCTCAACAATAGATAAGCTTCTGCCTAACTGGCACTTCACAATTAACAGCATTATCTTGTTAAACCTGAAGAGGTGTAGGAAGGCTCAGCCATCATTTTAAAGTGTTTTATTGCTTAGAAAGTGTTTACAAAGGGCTACAGAAGTGGTAAATTAAGCCCAGTGCTGCATTCAGATGCTTGATTAGCTCAGCCACATCAAAATGCCAATAATTCAGGTTCTGACATTGCTGAAGCAGGAG
>NC_031786.1:10190438-10198095 GCF_001522545.3 Parus major | reverse complement strand
TGCTCCATTTCCAGCTTGGGCTGAATTGTGCAATTCCAGCTGCAGGTGATGCAGTCCCATCCTCCCAGCTTGCTCTCCTCAATTCCCTGCTGGTTGCACTTTTTGGGGCTGGAGCTGCAGCGCTGTCCTTGGTTGTGGGGCTGGAGAAGGATTGTTGTGTGTGCCTGAGCTGTGAGGAGACCTTGCTGACACTTTGTGTGCAGTTCAGAGTTAGGTACCAGGGCAGAACCTGCAGAATGTGAAAGGTAAAAGTTCAGCCTCAGCTGAACTGGAGCAGGTCCAGCAAAGGTCCAGGAGATGCTGAAGGGACTGAGCTCCTCAGCCTGGGGAGGAGAAGGCTCAGGGGGATCTCTCAGTGCCTGGGATGAACTGAGGAGTGAACAAAGGTGGAGCCAGTCCCTTCCCAGTGGTGCCCAGCGCCAGGGCAAAGGGCACAAACCCCAACACACAAAATTCCACCCAAACATCCAGAAAAATCTCCCTCAGAGTCCACAGGTCGCAGTAAGGATTGCTCAGGTTGGAAATGACCTCTAAGGTCATCCAGTCCAGCCACCAACACAGCAGCATCTCCATGGTCACCCAAACACGTCCCCAAATGTCACATCCGTGTGTTTTTTGATCACTTCCAGGGATGAGCAGAAATCCACACCGTGCTTGCTGGGAACCAGGTGAAAATTATCCCATCTGATCCCATAGCTCTGAAAATCCCTGCAGACAGTTAAAAGGATTCCAGAAATATCCAGTTTCTTCTTTGTCCTCCATCCTCTGGTCCGGTTTTCACATTAAATTGAAATTTGACTACATGGAGGAACAGAAACTGAAACTAAGTCACAAAATGAGTTCCTGCACATTTTTTCCTTGTTGAAAACAATCAACAGTGAAGGCACGAGAGGAAAATTCCAACTAGGGAAACCTGTAGGGAACTTATTTAGGGGCACTTGAGGTGTCCTTGTGGACCTGGGCTCCTCTCAAGGTTTGCTGGCAGCCAGGCTAAAACCCTTCCATTTTTCCATTTGTCTGGATATAAGGGGTGCCTCAGTTCTGGGTGGAGCAGGAAGCAGGTGAAGATGCCCAGTCTGTTGTCACCTGAGTCAATAAACTCTGATTTTAATCCTGGTAGCACCCAGACACTCCCCATAGTGAGGGAGAGAGAAAAACAAGCAGCCAACACTCAGAAACAAATAATGGCAGTTTAACCTTATTTTTATTATTTTTGCTGTGTTTTATGGCCAAGGAGAAATAATTCATATCAAGGATCATGACCTTAGCAAGGCTTCCAGCAGTTTCTGGCAAAGCAATGTGAGATTAATTAGAAAAGCAGGGTGTTAATGAACCTGTCTGGGGTGGAGGTCATGAGAGCTGAGTGACCATGCAGGGACCAAATATCAGGGCAAGGATGGCCTGATGTGGTTCTGGATTTGGTTTCTCTGTTCCTGGTGGAAAAGGAATTTGCTTATTAAATTTGCAGGTGATATGAAGCTTGGATGACCGTAAGTCTATTAGAGAACAGGATTAGAATTTAAAATGTTCTTGACAAATTGGATAAATAGCCTGAAAATAAATTGATTAAATGGAGAAAAATGAGATGCCTCGGGCTGAAGCAGGAATGCTAAAAAGCCTTTTCTGTGTTGGAGAACAATTGGAGAGTTCCTTGGAAAAGCAATAAGGAGCCATAAAGGATCACAGACTTTACACAGACCAGGAAAATTAAAATATCACTTGTTGTGTGAGCAAGAGAAGCTGGGACAATGCAGGAATTCCACTCTGTCCTGGTTAGGGCTCTCTCAGAAACACATCCCAGCCTCGAGGAGGATCTGGCTCAGGGGGGGCAAAGGGTTCTGGAGTGACAGGGACCCGAGGCAGAGCAGGTTTTACAGGGAAACAGGAAAGCAATGGTGTCAGCATGAAGGCCAAGGGTAAAATGAAGGGTAAGGGAGCACACAGCAACTGTGGTCACAAAGAGCTGTGGCACAAATAAGGGGAATTCTCTCCACATCCCTGGAGAAAGATCCCATGTCTCCTTTTCCCACTGGAAAGAAGGAATTGGTCTGAAAAGCAGAAAGGAAGATTTGGTGACCCAGATCTTCTGGGGGAGAGGAGATATCCATGAAAGGTTTGGGAGGAGCAGAGCAGCCACTGGAGCAATGCCCTGCAGCAGCAGCAGAGCAGGACACGAGGGGTCCCTGGAGATCTCCTCTCGCCCTGCACTGCTGCAGCTCCATCCAAGCAGGGAAGATCTGGACAAGGATTCCTCAATGGAAACTAAAGGTGGTGGATTTATCAGAGGTCCCTTATCTGAGGATTTCATTACAGTGGGAAGGAGACAGAGCTGTTTTCCACCCCAAAGGCAGTTCCCAGCCCCAGTTCCAGCAGTGACTGTGCCATGGATTGCTTCCCCTGCACTGCTGCCTCAGTCTCACAGGACTCCCCTTTCCTGAGGGGGGATCCAGAGCTCATGTGCAGCTGTTTTGGTACCTGGAGAGGCTCCTGGAGCAGATCCTGCTCTCCCTGTGGTACCTGGAGAGGCTCCTGGAGCAGATCCTGCTCTCCCTGTGGTACCTGGAGAGGCTCCTGGAGCAGATCCTGCTCTCCCTGTGGTGCCTGGAGAGGCTCCTGGAGCAGATCCTGCTCTCCCTGTGGTGCCTGGAGAGGCTCCTGGAGCAGGGGCTGGGCAGGGTTAAAGGAATAAAGCAGGGATTTATTAAAAGCCCTTCCAAGGATGCACCTTGGGCACTGCAAGAGCCCGGCCGTGGCTGCAGCCAGGATGGGCCCTGGCTCAGGAGTTTCCCACTTGGATCAGTTCTGCTCCATTTCCAGCTTGGGCTGAATTGTGCAATTCCAGCTGCAGGTGATGCAGTCCCATCCTCCCAGCTTGCTCTCATCAATTCCCTGCTGGTTGCACTTTTTGGGGCTGGAGCTGCAGCGCTGTCCTTGGTTGTGGGGCTGGAGAAGGATTGTTGTGTGTGCCTGAGCTGTGAGGAGACCTTGCTGACACTTTGTGTGCAGTTCAGAGTTAGGTACCAGGGCAGAACCTGGAACAGATCACAGCTGAAACTGAGGCATCAGTTTAACTCCACGAGGCCAAACCTTGGACTCCTCTCATTGCTCACACAGGACGTGGTTGGAGGTCGTGGCTGTGCTCACAGTGGGGCAGTTTGGGTTTGGGTGGTTGGGGCTCACATTCTGCAAAGCTCCAAAGCTCCAGGGGCCTGTTCTGGATGGAGCTGGAGCAGGGGAATGGGGCACCAGGAGCAGCCCACCCTGAGCTCCAGCTGGGTGTGCTCCTGTCTGTGTTTCTCACCTTTGCAGAGAGCCCTCATTTGCAGGCTCAGCAGAAGGGGAGCAGATTCCCATTATCGTGCTCTCCTTGCATCTGGAATTTTAAGTGAACTGCATAACAGAATCTTCTGCTTTCTTAAGCATTTCCTTCTCCTTTCTTTAATCATGCTGAGATTTCCTGTGATACTGTGAGCTGTAATTATCATCTGCAGATCAGTGGCAATGCTAAGCTGGTTCTTAAAGGGATTTTTTTTTTCTGTGAATTTCAGATGACCAAGAACAAAATTATAATCACCTGATACTAAACAGTGCCACCCAGACACCTACACATGGTAAGAGAAAGCAAAGAGCAAAATTACACACGTTGTAACTTTCCTCTGCCAGCCAGTAACATTTACTGGTACCAAAGTGTGTTTAATGTGAATGGAAATATTCCTCTGGCAGTGCTGCATGGCTGATGGTTCCCATTTACATTAAACACAGGACCATATTTTCAATAGTGTGCACAGGGAAATATGGCCCAGTCTTTTCTAACTGTGCTGATCAGCCTCGTGTCTAATTCCAAGATCCTCCTTCGTTCCCCACTCGGTTTCCTCCACCTCGTCCCAGCCTGGAGATGTTTCTTTGCTTCCTCCATGGCCAGATCCTGCCTCTCTCTGCTCAGCCCTGTCCCCCAGCCCTTCTGTCTCCTCCTTTGGGTTTCCCAGAGCAGCAGTGGAGCCTGGGCTGTGTTTCCCCTCTCTCAGAGTCACCATGGACAGCCAAACCCCGGCAGCTCCTGGCTCCATCCAGCCCCAGGCCAGTCCCTGCCACCCAAATCCCCGTTCCCCAGTCAGACCTGTGCAGTCAGAACAATTTCTGGCTGATCCCTCTGCTTCCTTCCCTCTTCTGCTGCTGCCTTGTCTGGGTCCTGTCCGTGTCCCTCCCTGCCCCCTTTGCCTTTGGAGTGTGATCCATTCCTCAAGCTCTCAGTAAATCTCATCTCAGTCACTTCTGGCAGTGCTGAGTCTCTGTATTTGTTACTCTTTTTGTCCTGGTGTTTGTTTTGAATCCTGAAACCTCATCCTGACTGTTCTGGAGCTGATTTATTGCAAGTTGTGTTCACATGTGGAAATCTCCCTGCTGCTAAGGAGGGTGGGGGAGCAATTGCCCATGGGAAGATCACCTAAAACCTTGGGGGTTTCTTCTTCCCGGAGGAGGCAGGTGTCTCTTCAGCCTGCAAATTGCTTCCATGGTATGACTGTGTTCTTAGGGCTTCATTTTCTGCCTTCCAAACACTTCAGGAGGAAGAGTGTCAGCTCTAAACTCATCAGTGCTGCAGCAGTATTTATTGAGCCTGAACTGACAGCCCCCGATGTTCCTGACTACTCATTCTGTTTATTTTTTTACCTTCCTGAGGGGGAAAAAAAAAGAAAATGGAGAAAGAGGGTTGAAATTGTGTTCTCTTCTCTTTGGTCTTGGTACTTGTCCTTAAAATCCAGCCCCTGCTGGGTTCTGAGCTGTCCTTGTGTTTGCCCAGGAGCTTTAAGCAGCTCCAGCACCAGGGTCCCACCGCATCCAAGAGCTCCAGGGAATGTGCCAAAACAATTAAACTTCCCTCTGCTCCTAACAGATGCTTTGCTTTTTTATGTACTTAAGAGACAAAAAAACAAAGGCAGAAACACTCATGGTCTTGGACTCCTCATGCTTCCTGTCTTAATAATTTGGTTTTTGGAGTGGCTTGGATGAGCTGAGCACAAACAAGAATGTGATTCAGAGGTGCATCTTTCCTCTGACTTACCCAGATGGCCACGGGTGCTTTTGTTCCTTACACCCATGTGTGCTGGTGAGCCACTGCTCGCCGAGCCTGCAACTGTCTTTGGACTTTCCAAGTCAGACATCAGAAGAATTCAGAATTACTGCTGAAGTGGTGACCAATGTTTAATTTAATTCCCTCCCTGGCACGGGGCACATTTTCTGGTTTGGAGGTGGACAGGAGCTGTCCTGTGGTCCCTCAGCCTGTCCCTGGCCCCCTCCGTGCAGCCAGAGCCTCTGCAGGGAGCAGAACGAGGGGCTTGGTGGCCTGGGCTCCTCCTAAGAGCAGTAAAAAAGCAGCTGAAGGTTCTCAGGGTGCCAGCCTGAGCCAGCAGGGCAGTGCCTGGAGGTGACAAGCAGCCAAAAATCCCTCCTGTGCCTGGAGCAGCTCCCAAGGGTCTCACCCCGCAGGGTGGGCTGGAAACCTGGAATTCCTGTCAGGACTGGAGCTCAGCTGCTGGGCTGGGCTCTTCACAGGTCTTTGCCTTCAGCTGGAATCCCTGCATCTCCAAACTCCCTCCATCCTGGGGCTGAGCAGCAGAGGATTCTCACAGCCAGCCCGAGGCTCTGCAGGAGAGCTCCTGGAGGAGCAGGAAGGAAAACCAAGGTCCCTTTCCCTTCCTGCACCGCCTGGGCCTTGGGAAAAACAGAGCCAAATGCAGCCAGCCAGGTGTGATCCCAAAGGTCCTGGGAATCACAGCAGGATCTCAGCCTCCAGATGTGCAGTGGGGCAGCTGTGCCCTGCTTTGGGAATGATGACAGGATCTCAGTGCTCAGGAGAGATCCAGATGTGCAGCAGAACCACCATTCCCTGCTCTGGGAATCATGACAGCATCTCAGCATCCAGGAGTGATCCAGATGTGCAGTGGGGCAGCAGTTCTGCTCTTTGGGGAATTGTAACAGGGTTTTGGTGTGCAGGGATGATCCAGATGTGTGCTGGGGCTGCTGTTCCACCAGGCAGCATTTTGGGGATGCCCCCAGTATCCCTGAGAGGGTCAGTGTTCAGCTGAGGGAGGCAGAGGGTGGCCAGCACCTCTTCCCATGGCAGATCCCAGGGGATGGGAGCAATCCACGCTCACAGGGAATGGGGAGAAAAAGGAAAAAACCAGTTTGACCTTGGGTCTTGGAGCTTTTCTGCTGCAGCTGCAGTTTCCCAGGGTTAAATCCCCGGGGGCTCTGGTTTAACCTGGCAGGGGGTGCCAGTTTTGGGGCACAACTTCCGAGCGCAGAGATGGGATTACCCCAGCCCTTGGTGCAAGAAGGGAAAACCACAGATTAATGGTGGGTCCCAGTTAATCTGTTCTGCCAGGCTGGGAGGGGAGATCTCCCTTCCCTCCCTGCCTGGCTGGCACAGAGGGCTGGACAATGCTGGATATCTCGGGACAGGCAATTCCCAGTGGGATCAGAAGTGACCATGGGCAGGGGTGTCACAGGAGGTGTCCAAGGCCAGGCTGGAGCCCTGGAAGGTGTCCCAGCCCCTGAGGGGTGGCTCTGGATGGACTTTAAGGTCTGTTCCAACCCAGCCCATGCCAGGACTCTGCAGTTCCATGACTCTCCCTGGCTGCAATCCCAAGATTTCATCTCTGTTGTTGAAGGCTCTGAATTAACCACAGAGACTCTGAGCATCCCACATCTTCCAAAAACCCCTTGGTTTTTAATGTTGCTGGACTATTCCTGCCCCAAATTCCCTCCCAGGACACCAAATATCCCATTCCAGAGGTACCTACAGCCCTTGAGAATCCTCAGTCAAAATTCTGCTTTCAGTGACAGACTTTAGACCTCAATTCCACTGAAATCTGAATTTCCATGTGGATTTCCTTAACTCTAGACTTTATTTCTACCTCAGCTGCAGATTTGAGCTGCAAATGAAGAACTCTACAGAAGTTTTAGGAAATGTAGTGATTTGTATGTAAAATGTGAGTGGGAGGGAGCAAGTATTAGGCTCTAAGCACAACCAAGTTTTACATATGAAATGCAGCTAAATCTTTTGATACATTAATTTATCTTGCTTAGATATTCAGCCTTCACACAAAATAAGCACATAAAATGATTTTTCCCCATAAAAAACATTAAAATACGAAGGGAAAAAACCGAGCTGGGGGCACAAAAGAGAGCTGAGCATCAGCTATAACAGATATACACACTGACTGCCTGGGCTCAGTTTCTGTACAGTTTATTGCTTTATTTTTTTACTGCTGCTGAAGTTTCATCTCATTATATTTAGTGCATATATAATTATCCTAACCTAAAGAGCACCTAATAAACATTTTTTTTTCACATCTTTATAAATACTGAGCGCATTTCCAAATAATATGGTTAGGAGGAAGTTCATATCACGACTTTTATGCCAGTTAATTGCATTTGACAATCATCTCAAAAAACACTGAGTAAACCACCATGAGCAGCCAATTACTTCAAGGTTTTAATTTGGCCAAGTGTTTTTCCATGGATGATGCCTGGGATTGCTCTGATGGAGGAAAATTTCATTTTATATCTGTACTTGTGGGAGCCTTTTTCAGTTTCCTCTATATGTAGTCATGTGTGAGTGTGGTTTATTTTCTTCTTTCCCTTCCCTTCCCTTCCC
>NC_031786.1:10183266-10189924 GCF_001522545.3 Parus major | reverse complement strand
TCCCCTCTTTTTTTTCCTCCTTTCTTTTCCATCCTTCTTTTCCTCCTTCTTTCTCTTTTCTTCATTTCAAAAATCCAGGCCATCTTCCTTCCCCCACACTAATAGGGCTTTGGGGGATATATTGCTGAAAAAATCCTTGCATCAATTTTCTAACATCAGACCAGAAGCTTCAATTTGGGGCAATCCCAGAAGATATGAAAATGATTCCCTATTCTGTCACATCTCCTCCAGCAATTTGTTGAGAGTTTTGTGTCTATTGTGTTTAAGACACTGTTTACAAAATCATAACAATTAAGGACTGTTTAAATTAGCTTTATCCCCAGCAGAAATATACGGGGGGAAATGAGAAGCTGATCAGATGTGGAGCACATCACCCACAGAACAGTCAGACCCTGATGTGCTGACCTTGGGCAGGGCTGCAGTGGGGGAGGATCCAGGATCTGCTGCATCCACGCTGCCCCCTGGGCTGCCAGGTTCTGCTCCTGCTCCCGGAGCACACAGACTGCTCTGGGACAGCACAGCCTCAATTTTGGAATTACAGCTCGCTGGAGAATCAGGGCCACGTCCACCAGCCGTGCCCTGAGAGCTGCTGGCCGTGTCCCTCTGTGCAGAGCCACCCTCTGTGCAGGGCTGGGCTGCTTTTGGGGATGTGGCTGGGCTGAGGTGATGCTGCCCCTCCTCCAGTCACAGCCACAGAAACCTGCAGTGCTCTGGGCTGCAAGGGACCTCAAAGTCATCCACTCCACAAGCTGTGGCTGTCCCTGGATCCCTGGCACTGCCCAAGGCTGGACACTGAGGCTTGGGGCAGCCTGGCACGGGGGAAGGTGTCCCTGCCCAGGCCAGGGGTGCAATCCAGTGGTTTTTATGATCCTTTCCAAACCATTCCATGCCTGTGGGACTTTCTCTTTGGAATCAGCTCCTTCTCCCTGCCCTGATGAGCTCTGGGCACGAGGCCCTTGCAGAGCTGGAGGGAGGACTGAGTTTGCCATGGTCCCAAACCCAGCAGGAGCCCAGCTCTGCACAGCCCTGGCTGCCCAGCTGTGGTGCCAGAGCCAGGGTTTTGTTCTGTGCCCCCATGCAAGGGCAGCAGACTCCAGAATGAGCAGATCCCTTGCTCTGATTGCTCTGTGCAATTGTAATTCCTGCAGCTCTCCCTTTCATTCTAGCAGTGCTGCTCCTCAGCCCGGTCAGTGAAGCACACAGTGTGCTCAGGGCCCTTTCCATGCCGGTCCCCCTGGGTGACAGCACCCAGAGATGTCACTGTCACATCCCAGGGCATCACCCTGCACCCCTGTGCTGCATCCCTTCCCTCTGCACCTCCCTGCTTCAGGCTGCTGCTCAGTTCTCAGCCAGGAGCTCTGCAAGACCCAATCCTAGAGCCATCCTGACAGACACAGGGTTTTAAACACTGGCTGAATTTAAAATCCTCCCTCTCCAGCTCATATAAATGAGGGCAGCTACTCACTGGAGAGCTCTGATTTACACCACAGAGGATCTGACCTGGAAATGTAGAAACCTCCTGGAGATTAGTCATGAGAAATGCAAAGCACTATTAATAACAGCGTTTGTAACACGAGAAAACAGAAGTGTGAAAACACAAACACTGAAGATGCACGTTATAAATTTTAATTTGAGTCTGTGACCATCAGCTCTTTTGCCTGCTCTGACAGCATGTCACTTCAGCATGGCCTGGGAGCTCTGAGTCCTGGCACAGAAAGCTCCAGAACATCATCAGCACTACCAGATTTTCCTGAGGAACGGGGCCCTTTGTAAGAACTTGCGTCAGAATCCGAGACTTTGCGTCTGAGCCTTCAAAGGCAGCTCAGTGCTGAGCAGAAGGCAGTGCTGGGGGAGCTTTGACAGAGGGCTGGAGCTCTGCTGAGCTGAAGCTGAGCAGCAGAAGGCTGGGTTGTAGCAGCTTCTCCTAGGTGACATTGTTTGCTTTCTCTGGGTGAATGTTTTAAAAGGCATCTGTTGAAATGTCTTGCAGAATTCGCACAACATATGTGCAGACTCAAATGCAAATCTGCAGCACATCCATTTTGCCACTTGAGCTTTGTGTAAAACTTTGCCATCAATTCACTTTGGTTTTTGTTTTGTTTTGGGTATCATCTGCTCCCGTCCTTGAACATGAAAGGTTTTGTGCCTCATGTAAACACACTTTGAAAGTGTCTTCCAACAAGAGGGGCAGAGCGAGATGTGACAAGAAGACTTCAGGTCTAATCTGCACAGCTCTGGAAATCCTGAAACTTCTCTGAGCCCTGAGCTTGCAGAGAGGTTGCAAAGCACTGGCAGAGAAATGAGGCTCTGCCTCAGCACAGAGGGGCTTTGTTTCCCTCTTAGGTGACAAAGCAGCACGAGTTTTTCAGGCAGAAATACAGAAATTGGTCAATTTGCAATCAGGGGTTAATTCTCCAATTCCAGCTTCAGGTAATGAGGTCACATTCCCCCAGTTTGCTCCTCCCCAATTCACTTTTTTATACTTCTCAGGCCCTGAGGCTGTGGTGTGTCCTTGGATCTCAGGCCCAGAGGGACTGTTTTGTCTCACCAAAATGTGAAGACAGTGGCTGACACTCTGTATGGGGTTCAGAGTTATGAAGTAGTGCAGGATCTGAAAACTAGAAAAGCTGAAATCCTGAGGCATCACCAGGATGTAGCAGGAGCATGGGCAGCCCCTCCCCAGCCCTGTGCCAGGCTGTGAGCAGAGCAGGAGCCTCTCAGAGCCTGGCCCAGGGATGCTCTGGCTCCTATAAAAACACAGCAGGGTTCAGGCTGGCCTGGCAGTTCTGGAAGAAATGCACCCACCTTGCTTGGTGGGGCCCCAGGAGGAGAGATTAGAGCTCCACAGAGTTCCTGCTCCCTTCCTGAGCTCCTTGTGCCAGCGTGGTGCAGCCCTGGCAGCCCTGGCTGTGCCAGGTACAGCTGGAGCATCCCTGCCCAGAGTCCAGCCACGGCTGCCTGGAGGGTGAGGAAATGCTGCAGAGCTGAATTCCTGCTGAGTTCATCAGAGACACAGCAGAATTTTGAAGCCTTGCATTGACTGCTGTTTCGAGGCTGCAGCAAGGAGAGTTTAGAAGCCAAGAGCAATGGCTGAGGTTCCTGTGGCTGCTGTGTGTCCTCTGTGCTGGCTGAGCTTCATCCCCTGCCTGTTCCTCTGCCAGTCCCTGCCAGGAAGGATGGTGTGCCAGAAAATGGGCACAAAATGGCACAGAGATGCAGGATGGTGCTGAGGAAAAGGGGACCAAACTTGTCTTTCAGAGATAATCCCAGTACCATGGGACAGAGCTCGTTTTCCACCTACCCAGAGATGGGACTGGGATGAGTGGGAATGTTGGGAACACCGTGTACAACCTCAGCTGCCTTGCAGGGAATGGGACATTTCATTTGCATCCTGATTATTGATTATGACCTGCAGCTTCCATAGGAGCCCACAAACACCCCGAAGAGAGACCAGAGACAAGCATGACTCAAATATATTGCAGGAGTGAAAAACTGCTGAGAAACTCGTGCTGAACTGGCCTCAGAATATAAATTACATGAGATATTTCTCCTTACTAGAGCGCCTCAGTTCTCTGATCTCCCCCTCACACTACATTATGCAAAAGACATCTGAAATTAGCTTTGGTCATTTCAGTTTATCCCTTATTTTGCTGAGTGATGGGCAGTGGATTTCAAGGTGACTTCTCATTTGCCAGAATCATTCTGGTCTGTTCCTGACTGCCTGGATGGGGAAAGCAGCAAGAAGAGGAGCTGATCCTGCACCAGCCCATCAGATTAATGTGTGGCACTTAATTTCACACACCTCATGCAAACAGTCAATTAATGCTCCTGCTCTGGCACCCAGCACAGGCTCCGTGCCTGTGACTGGGCTCATTGCAGCATGTCCAAACCTCCATGAAAATGGAGATTAGCTACAGGTTCTGGCTGAGGAATTTGCAAAGAGATGTTACCCCGGGGTCCTTGCCACACAAGCAGGAGTAGGAGTGGGGACATGGTTTCAATGCTGATCCAGGCTCTGTTTACTGGATAACATCGAATCAATTGTTTCCAGCCCCCTGATGAATCCGATGCACTCCCTGATCCTGCAGTCAGTCTATTAGACATGGATTGAAGTCATCAGCAAGGAAATTATGTTCTCTGAGAGGTGACACTCCAGCTCCCTTGGGGCTGTGCTCTTTCTGCCACACCAGAACCTGTTCCAGGAGAGCAGAGAGGAACAGAAGGAACGGGAGAGAAGATTTATGAGCCGAAGTGCTTATTGCACTGTTAGGAGGAATTTCTCACCAGTGCTGAATTCTGCAAGGAAATCAGGACTGCCTCAGCCTGCCTTTGACACTGTGCAGTGCTGAGGGTGCCTGGCAGGAGCTTTAGAATATCCAGGGGAAGTCACAGGGGGAGAAAAGCTGTGGAAGCAGCTCTGGATCCCCGTGCAGACACACAGATGAACTGCTGGGTTCATTTCCAGGCAGCAGGGGCAGCGAGGACAAGGTGAAATGAAAAATTCAGAGAGGAGGAAAATGTTCTGCTGTCCAACAAACAGGGCTCCACATGGCAGAAAGGCAGCAGGGGAGGAGATGGCCTCACTCTTACAGAGGTTCTTTGCAGGAAACACATTCACTTATGACTCAGGTCTAGAAAAACGTCTGTGAAATGTCTGCACTCAGGCAGATTTTGTTCTGCATTTTTTTTCTGTGAAATGGGAGAAGTTATCAAGTGTATGGATGCTGCACAAAGCCAGCAGCTTCCCCAGTGGAACTCCCCTGCTGCTCTGTTACTGTGGGGCACAATCTGTGCCTTTATCTCAGGCAGCCCATGGTGCAGAGGGGCAGGAGGGCTCGGGGCAGGTGAGCGCACACTGATCACACACTGCTCTCCCCAGGACACGGTAGGGATGGAACAGGAACGTGGGACCCCAAGCCTTGCACATCCTGCTGCTCTACCCGAGATTTTACCCTTCTGCTTTCATCTTCTGACCATGCTTGAAGTGGCCTCCTCCTTGGTCTTTGCCTCAGCTACCGAGCCCCATCACTGCTGTGGGGTCTGACAGAGGTGCCTGTTCTGGCTTTGCCTCCAATAATTGAAGTTCCTGCTTTGTTAAATACTTTCATATCTGCCCATTTTAATATCTGAACACCTGGGAGTTATTTCAACAGGTCCCTTTCCTTTGGCTGGGCTGAAACATGAAAGATGAAAGATAAAAGACCATTTTCCAGCTTGCAGCAAAGGAACAAGCTTTCAAAACCCTGCAGACAGCCTGCAGCCAAATTTTAAAATTTAAATTTAAAATTTAAAATTTAAAATAATTTGAAATTTGAAATTTGAAATTTAAAATTTAAAATTTAAAATTTAAAATTTAAAATTTAAAATAATTTGAAATTTAAAATTTAAAATTCAATTTTAAAATTTAAAATTTAAATTTAAAATTTTAATGGTAAAATTTAATTTTAAATTTAATTTTAAATTTTAAAATGGCAATTTTAGCATCTGGGCTTGGTCCTAATCTTTCCTGACAGTGCCCTCAGCACTAGAATTGTGACAGAGGGCACTGAGATCCTGCCTGGGGACCCCCTCAGTGACCAACAGAACAAACATCAGTAGAGGGGCATCCTCCACCCCACAGGGATGGGGATTCCTGCCTCAGGAACCTCCCCAAGCTCTTGCCCTGCCCTCTGAGTGTCCCCAGGTGTGTCCCCCCAGCCCCTCTCTGTCGCTGAAGGACACAAAATGATTCACACAAACACTTTGCAGTGTCAGAACAGGAAAGCAGAACCTTTATTCTCTGACTCCAGTATTTATAGATTCTGGACAATGACCAGGGATTGGATAATTAAGTTACCACCTTCCCAAACACACTGGGCATGAGAAATGTCCATCAAAAGATTTTTCTTAGAAGGAATGCAATAAACAACTTGTGTTTATAGAACTTTCAGGGAAAGTAACCAAACCTATGGGAACATCATCAGCAGGTTTTAGTCTCAGGGTGACCCCTCTCCACATCCCAGCACAGGAGGGTTTCCAGCCCCCAGTGCAGCAGCATCGCCCCGAGCCCTGGCTCTGGAGCTCTGATGAGAAATGTGCCCCAAGAGGGCAGCTGGACCAGTTTAAAGATCATCCCAGACTGGTTTTGTGTCGCTGAGGGGGTGAAGGGGAGCGAGTCAGGCCCAAGAGCTGTGCCTGGGGCTGTGGGGACATCCTGCCCCTCTCCATCCCTCCCTGCACCCTCCAGACCTGCCTTTCTCTGCTGCTTTTTTACAGACAAGCCACGAATGAACAACATCCTCACTTCAGCCACCGAGCCCTACGACCTGTCCTTCTCCCGCTCCTTCCAGAACCTCTCCCACCTCCCGCCGTCCTACGAGTCTGCTGTCAAGACAAACCCCAGTAAATATTCATCTCTGAAGAGGCTCAGTAGGTGTCAGCTCGTTTCCTTACCCTGCTCCTGCTTTGTTTGGCACAGCATTAAGGAATAATTAAGAAATATCATATTATATAGAAATATTTTATATTAAATATAAATATAGGGAATAATAACCTCACTGTGGTGGTTACTCCAGAGGGAGGTTATTATATTTATATTTATATTTATATTTATATTTATATTTATATTTATATTTATATTTATATTTATATTTATATTTATATTTATATTTATATTTAT
>NC_031786.1:10182572-10183046 GCF_001522545.3 Parus major | reverse complement strand
TTATTATTATTATTATTATTATTATTATTATTATTATTATTATTATTATTATTATTATTATTATTATTATTATTATTATTATTATTATTATTATAGAGGGTGGTTAGTCCTCCCTCTGGGCAGTCCCAGGCTGGCACCCCCAGTGTTGATTCCTTTGGCTGTCACTTCTCAGGGATGTCACATCACAGGGATGAGTGCAGAGGATCATTTCATTTCATTTCTGGGAGGGTGCATGTGGTTATTGCTTGCTGACCCTGCTGTGCTGCCCCCACTCCTCTGCTCAGGTCTGTTTCTGACAGAGTCCTTTGGGTGCTCAGAGCTGCCCCTGGCACAGGCAGGGCAGGGATCTCAGCCATGGGGCAGCTGGAAATGACAACAGAAAGATTTTAAGGTGCTTGGGAATGTCTTTTCCAGGAGGAGCCCTGCCTGCCTTGGGCAGTGCTGCAATCCATGGTGTG
Source organism: Parus major (assembly GCF_001522545.3). Taxonomy (NCBI): domain Eukaryota; kingdom Metazoa; phylum Chordata; class Aves; order Passeriformes; family Paridae; genus Parus; species Parus major. Next base: position 10,182,588 of record NC_031786.1, on the reverse strand, counting down.
TGTCAGAGCTGCTCCT